>NW_024870510.1:25846-298186 GCF_013358625.1 Macadamia integrifolia | reverse complement strand
TTCTGTTAAGAGCCGGTGGACGGCATTGTCTTTATTTTTCCGAGTACTCACGGTGGGCCTTCTCCAACAGCCCTATGGGCGTATCGCGGGAGGGAGTTCGCGGCTCGTACCCGGAGTATACGCGCACTGTGGTTGTAGTAGCACTAAAACCAAAGACTTAGTAATGATGATTAGGTGTATGTGATTTAAAATGACTTGCATGGCATGTAGTGCATATGATGTGTTGTGATGTGTGGACTGTTGTGTGTGGTCCACCTCTCTACTTACTGAGCTAGTGAGCTCATTCCACGTATACACCCCTTTTTAGATGATTTTGCAGGTCATGCATCTGAGGAGCTTGGGGTGGGTCCCGCAGTCGAGTTTCCTGATGAGGACTGGTGGACCCCTGAGGAGTTTGAGCACGGCGTAGACTGCGCGTGTGAGAGCTGTGTTGCGGGGCAGCGGTTCTGAGGCCGAGCTGAGCTCCAGCCTTGATACCGATGCCGGGCTGCGTACTCTGATGTTTTTGATAATTTCCTGTATATAATTGATATTCAAACTTTATTCTTTTTGTGTATATATATCATGCCTTTGGGCCCAAATGTATATAATTATGGTATCGCCATTTGGGTATCAGGTATATGGGAATTATTACAGGTAAAACTTAGTCTTCCGCTGATTTGATGAGTTGATGTTAGTGTGTGTATGCTGTGGTGGAATACAGTGTCTGATGATCCTGGCAGGTTTGGGTTAACCGGTGTTAACTCGGTCACCGCTCCGGTTCAGTGCGAACGGGGTGTGACACATATGCCACTATTGTGGTAAACCAGGACACATCAAACTTTTATGTTGGAAACTTTATGGCAAACCTCCTCAGAAGCAGTTTGCTAATTCGGCTATAATTAATGAACCTTTAAGCCTGGACAATTTGAGGGTAAGATGGTCAAGATGACCGATGAAGAATTTGCACAGTACAATCAGTTTCAGACTTAAGCATCTCGGCCTTCCACTGCTACTCTTGTTTAGACAGGTAATGCTATTTTATGTCTTTCCTCTTCTTGTCCCTAGATAATTGATTCAGGCGCATCGGATCACATGTCTGGTATTTCAGGTTTATTTTCTTCTTTTAAGAAATCCTCTGCTAATGTTACATTGGCCAATGGTTCAATTGTTAAGGTTAATGGTATTGGCACTGTTTGTCTTAATTCCTCCCTGTCGTTATCATATGTTCTTCATTTGCCACAGTTACCGTTTAACCTTCTGTCTGTGAGCAAGTTCACACATGCTTACAATTGTTCTGTAACCTTTTATTCGACTCATGTGTTTTTCATGATCTTACGATGAAGAAGATGCTTGGTAGAGGTTGTAGAGTTGGGGGACTGTACCTTTTTGAAGATGATTCTCCTTCCATAGCCTGTTCGGGTACTCTGACTCCTCTTCAAGTTCACTGCCGGTTGGGTCATCCATCTTTGCAAAGTTTACAGAAACTTGATCCCAATTTTAATTCTCTTTCTAGTTTAGAATGTGAGTCATGTCAGTTATTCTCCTCGGGTTAATAAACGGTCTGCGTCCCCTTTTGCTTTGGTTCACTTGGATGCATGGGGTCCTTGTCCTGTGACATCCAAGTCTGGTTTTAAGTATTTCGTTACCTTTGTTGATGACTATTCTAGGATGACCTAGATTTATTCAATGAAAAATCGTTCTGAGCTATTTGTTATCTTTTGTGCTTTTGTTGTTGAAATTCAAAATCAGTTTAATGTGACTATCAAAATTCTACAAAGTGATAATGCAAAAGAATATTTTTCTGGTCCATTTTGTCAGTTTATGGCTGGTTGTGGTATGATACATCAATTTTCTTGTTCAGATACTCCTCAACAAAATGGAGTAGCTGAAAGAAAGAATCGTCATTTGATGGAGGTTGCTCGGTCATTTATGTTTGAAATGAAGGGAGCCAAATATTTTTAGGCTGATGCTGTTCTCACTGCTTGTTATCTTATTAATCGTATGCCTTCCTCTGTTTTGTGTGGTGGTATTCCTCATTCTTTATTATTTCCTTCTGCCACTTTTTGTTCTTCCCCCTCGAGTATTTGGATGTGTTTGCTTTATTCGTGATCATCGTCCAGGTTTGTCAAAGTTGGATCCTGAGCTCTTAAATGTCTCTTTTTGAGTTACTCACGAACACAAAAAGGGATATCGATGTTATTCTCCTGTTCTTCAAAAATACTTTGTTATTGCTGTTGTGTCCTTCTTTGAGTCCACACCCTATCCAAATGAGTCATTTGTTTTGTCTGAGTTGGATGATGATATTCCACTTTATTGTATCCATTATTCTACTCCATAGGTTGCCATAGAAGAGTTGCCACCACCACCTCCTCCTCCACTAGTTGCTCCACAGGTTTATACTCGTCGTGTTTGGGAAGCATCAACATCCCCTTTGTCTACGGCACCTGTCTCATCATCTTTGTCTATGGATCTTACTCTAGGTATTCCTCTCTCTGATTTCGACCTTCCTATTGCACAACGTAAGGGTGTTAGCAGCTGTACCCAACATCCCATTGCTGATTTTGTGTCTTATTCGGGTCTGTCATCTTCTTTTCATTCCTGTCTTTCCATTATTTCTTGTCATCCTATTCCTAAGAATCTTACAGAGGCATTATCTAGTCCTGGCTGGAGGACAACAATGGAAGACGAATTGCTTGCTTTGGAAGAAAACCAGAGTTGGGATCTTGTACCATTGCCTCCTGGCAAGAAGGCTATTGGCTGTCATTGGGTTTATGTGGTTAAGGTTAGTCCTGATGGGTCTTTTGCTTGATTGAAGGCTCAGTTGGTCATAAAGGGGTATGCCCAGGTTTATGGTGTTAACTATCTGGATACTTTTTCCCCTATTGCCAAGTTGGCCTCTGTTCGTGTTTTGATTTCTCTTGCGGCTTCGTATAATTGGTCATTATTTCAGCTTGATGTGAAGAATGCATTTCTTCACGGTGATTTGCATGAGGAGGTATATATGGGGCAACCTCCGGGGTTTGTTGCTCAGGGGGAGTGTGGAAAGGTTTGCAAGCTCAAGAAGTCCTTGTATGGGCTGAAACAGTCCCCTCGGGCGTGGTTTGGTAGGTTCACTGATGTGGTTTGTGCATTTGGACTGTCAATATGTGACAGTGATCATTCTGTGTTCTATCGAAAATCTGATACAAGGAGGATATTTTTGGTTGTATATATTGATGACATTGTTATTACCGGAGATGATTTTGAAGGAATCCAAAGTTTGAAAGCACATTTGCAGCAACACTTACAAACTAAGGATCTAGGAAAGTTGAAGTACTTCCTAGGGATTGAAGTTGCTCAGTCAAGGAAGGGAATTTCTCTGTCTCAGAGAAAGTATGTCTTGGATTTACTTTCAGAAACTGGTATGTTAGGGACCAAACCCCTTGACACTCCAATGGATCCAAATGTGAAGCTTATATCTGAAGGAGGTGATGTGTTAGAAGATCTTGAGAAATACATGAGGTTGGTGGGAAAGCTGAATTATTTGACTGTGACTCGACCTAACATTGCTTTCTCTGTCAGTGTTGTGAGTCAATTTCTTTTGTCCCCACGAACTTCACATTGGGATGCTGTTATTCATATTTTGAGATATCTTAAGAAAGCTTGAGGACGTGGTCTGTTGTACTCTGATCATGGACATAATCGTATTGAAGGTTTCTGTGATGCTGATGGGGCTGGTTCTCCTGTTGATAGAAGATCAACTATAGGATACTGTACTTTTGTTCGTGAAAATCTTGTCTTAGAAGAGTAAGAAACATGTTGTCGTGGCAAGGTCTAGTGCTGAGTCTGAGTATCGTGCTATGGTTCATATTACTTGTGAGTTGATGTGGATAAAGCAGCTTTTGACGGAACTTGGGTTTGAGTGTACTTCTATGCAGTTGTGGTGTGATAACCATGCTGCAATTCATATTGCATCAAATCCAGTGTTTCATGAGAGGACAAAACTTATTGAAGTAGATTGTCATTTTGCTCGAGAAAATTACAGCAAGGAGTGATTTCTACAAGCCATATTCACACCGGAGAAAAACTTGCAGATGTTTTCACTGAGTCATTTGGGAAATGGTAGAGTGAACTATATTTGTAAAAAGCTGGGCATGATTAACATTTATGCTCCAGCTTGAGGGGGTGTGTTAGAAGTGTTGTGTGAAATAGAGGAGTTGTGGCCAGCTGTCTAGCGCAAGCCATGACTCCCTTTGGTAGTATTCTAGTCTAAATATAAGTGGTTAGTAGATTAGAATTAGGAGTTAGATTTGTTTCCTATTTTATTGATTTCCTATTCCTACTAGGAGTGTAATTTGCTAGTCTATATAATGAATGAAGCAGGGTAGCCCAATCTCATCGATTGGGACACCTATTACCCAAATCTGGTCTCTCTCTCTCTCTCTCTCTCTTTTTCTTTTATTCTCTATTGTTTACATTCCTCAAAGCCTGCATCTCTTCAACTATAGCTGCCTGCCATTGTGAGTTTGCACTTGCTTCCTGCCAGGTATGAGGAATGGACACAGAGGAAAGAGAAGACACAAAACTATAGTAGGAAGGAGAAAGTGAGTCATAAGAAACAGTCTTAGCAATAGGATGTAAAGTACAAGACCTAGTGCCTCTACGAACAACAATAGGAAACTCAAAAGACTGATCAACAAAAGGTGAAGGAGAATTACTAGGGTCCAAGGGGACAAGATCAGGCTCGAGAGGAGACAACTGGCATGGTAAGGTAGATGCTGGATGTGTAGTGGTTTGAGTCTGCTTTCTGCGACTATACACACATATCTCCAGTCGAGGTGAAGTAGGAGAAGTAAGAGTGTCGCTCTCCCCCTGAAACGGGATACTAGCAGGGATAACAATTTCAAGAGACGGCGGCATATCTTCCACAATGGAAGGAGACTCCCCCTGAAGAGGTGTTGCAGTGTAGTATGACACAGATTCGTGAAAGACAACATCCATAGTCACAAACCAACGCCGAGTAGGAGGATGAAAACACTGATAGCCTTTTTGAGTAGGAGCATACCAAAAAAAAAATGCATCAGAGACCACGAGGATCAAACTTTCCATGAGGATGATGATCGCGAGCGTAACAAACACTACCGAATACCTTAGGAGGAACAGGAAAAGCAGCGGACCCTCGGAGAAGATCCAGAGGGCAGCGGAAGGCATGGACCCGAGAAGGCATTCGGTTGATAAGAAATGCAGCAATGAGAATTGCCTCGCTCCAGTATTGGGGAGGAACATGCATCTCAAACAAAAGAGAGCGTGCTACCTTACAAAGGTGGCTACTCTTCGGCTTAGCAACCCCATTATGAGCCAGAGTATCCACACAACTAGTCTGATGGATCATCCCATAATCGGAAAGGTAAGCTTGAAAGGACCCTTTAAAGTATTCACGGCCATTGTCGCTTTGAAGGATCTTAATGGTAGCACCGAACTGATTCTGAACCATGCAGTGAAACTGCTGAAAGCAACAGAAGGTCTCGCCCTTGGTTCACATCATATAAACCCAAGTAGTCCGAGAATGATAATCAATAAAAGAGACAAACCACCGATAACCATTGACAGACATAGCGGGATGGACCCCAAATATTAGAATGTATCAATGAAAAGGAGTAGCACTTTTATTTCCAGAAACAGAATAAGTGATTCGAGTTTGTTTGGCCAAAACACATGCCTCAAAAAAATTGACTCGAATTACAATTTTTAAAGGAAGGAAAAACTTTAATTAAAGTTCCCAAAGAGGATGTCCCAGCCAACGATGCCACCGCAGTAACTCAGAGATGGGAGGTGACGTAGAAGATGTCTGAAGAGCCTGACTAGAGACCAATGCCGAGTCACCATCAAGAAAATATAGACCACCACGTACCCTACCAGAGCCAATCGTTGCCCCTATCACCAGATCCTGAAAAGCATAATGAGATGAGAAAAAAATGACTTTACAATTAAGACTGGAAGTAAGACTATTAATGGACAAAAGGTTAGTGGGAAAAGAAGGAATATGCAATACAGTAGAAAGGGATAAAGAAGGGGTACAGCTAACAGAGCAGTTTCCCAGAATAGTGGAATAAGTCCTATTAGCCAACTTGGATATGCATGTTCCCAGATGAGTGATTGTGTTCGAATACAATGGAGAGTCCGTGAAATGCAACTTCAAGCTCAAGGACGTAAACTTAGAACGTGGGACGAGATGCAATACGAGTTGACAGGCATGTACCTATCTAAGCATGAACGAAGCATGTACTTCCTTCCACCAGATTTTGAAAAGCCACCCACATGTCACAAGATTGCTATTGTCGAGAAAGTGTTGGTCATTGATGTTCTTATCAGTGGTATTCATGTGGATGAAGTCGAAAGCGACATGGTCACAATGGTGGATCCAAGGAGAGTAGTGCTACAACAACTATGGTGATTATGGACAACCAAGTGGAAGATCCTAAAGGGTCCGAGATTGAAGTGATGGTTGATGAAACCATTAAGGAGACTGTGAACGATAGGGGCAAAGGACTTGAAGAGCCTATGATCGAAGAAGAGAAAGTAGAGGATGTGCTAGAAGACTACCTCATGGATACATCTGAAGACCTTGAGACTGAGCATGTGGAGTTCATCATCCCATTAAAGTATCTTGAAGATCATGCTCCTCACATTCTAGACTACATCCTTATTATCAAAGAGCTACCTGAATTTTTCTATGGCTTGAAGAGGGACGTGCACCATAATATGATCACCCTTACACTCTACAAAATTCGAGGACAAATTGTTTTTAAGAGAGGGAGAATTGATGTAGATAAGTCACCTAATGGGCTTATTTTATTGTAAATAAGCCTTGGGTTGGGTTATGTATGTGTTGGGCCTTTGATCCTATGAGTTTTCTTTGTAATGGGCCACTTTAATGGGCCTAAACTATGGGTAAAAAGTAGAAAAACAGGATTTAATTCATTAGTTTAATTAGAGTCCTGTTTTGAGTCTATTTCCTTTGTTATTTCATTTGAGTTAGTTTAGATCTCCCTATTAGTGAATGATTAGTTACCTATTCCATGTTGGAGTTCTAGTCTAGTCCTATTATGAATCCAAGTCCCACTAGGAGTGTCTAGTCCTATTTGGAAACTAGCTTTTAGTTATAGTTTGATTGCTATTCTGCCCTCTATAAATAGCGGAGCCTATGTACTCATAATTTCAGATTTGAATGAAAGAATTATGGAGTGATTACTCTTTAGTTAAAAGCTGTTATTGAGAGGTGAGATGCTTAAACCTTTGAGGGGTGTGATACCCAAAACTGTATTCTCTTTCACCCTTCTCAACCCTCCATCCTATTTTTTCTTCTTAGTTTCCATTACAATTTTCTGTTCTTAATTATTGTTGCTGTGAGATTTCCAAGAGAGAGTCTTCAGATTTGTCATGCCCTATTAAATCAGAATCGACCAGCAAAGGAATTCCAGTTTTGAAGTCCAATCGATCTCCAATATCTCCTCCATTTGAAGTCTGATCTGCCTGGTCTTGCTAAGGGCTGTTCCACATCATTAGTGGATCAATCGATCCATCTTAGAAGAACCATTCAAGGCTACCAGCTGCTGTCCCTGCAAAATTCTGACAAATTCTCTCTCCTAGGTTTGATTTTCAAGAAAGTGAATATCTCAGCAACCGACCGTCGGAACTCCTTCAAATTTTTAGGTTTTTGTACCCTTCCTAGGGACTACCTACGCCCAAGAGTGCATCTCAATTGGAGTCCTACAGACCTGGCCTCACCTCTCTCTATCCAACTATATTAAAGGTCTTTCTCTCTCCTATCGGGTTCGGTTTTGGGCTGGTTTTGCTCTTGTATTGGTATTGTACCCTTGGGGGTTTATTTGATGGTCTTATTCCTTTGTTGCCTGGTCCTATTTGTCTTGTTTGAGGTTTATAAATTGTGGATGTTAGTTTCTTGTAATCTACTCTTGCATTAAGGGCAGGTAGTGTACTGTGAGAAAAGAGGCAAGCGGCCTGTCATATGATCAGAAGCCCCCAAAGTATAATCCAAGGTGTAAAAGGGACAGACATAGTATGACCACAAAAGGAAATACCTTACCCAGAAGGGGTGGAATGAGCAGAGCACGCAGTGGTAGGTGCAGGAGAGTCTGGACGTGTCAAGAGGCGCTGGAGGGTAGTAAGCTCGTCAAATGATAGCGAGGCTACTGAGGAGCTAAGAGCAGAGTCAGAGTCCGGGCTCTCAGTATGATTGGACTGCCTAGAAGTACCGGCACGACCCTTCCCTCGCCCTTTTCCAGATGTATCAACAGGAAGGCCATGAAGCTTTCAGCAGTGCTCCTTGGTGTGACGCTCCTTCCTACAGTAATCGCACTTCATTGGAGTCCTGATAGAGGAGCCACCAGACTGTGGGGTTGCACTAAGGAACTGAGTGCCAGAAACAAGTGCAGATCTCTCAGTAGGAGTGGCGGCTTGCTCTGGAAGCATAGTGGTACGTCGACTGTCCTGAAGTTGGATCACAACATAGGCTTGAACCAAGGAAGGAACAGGGTCACGACTCAAAACTTAGGACCGCACCTGATCAAATTCCACATTCATATCTGCCCGAAAGTCATAGACCCTGATCTTGTCCTCTCGCTTCTGAAACTTGGTGACATCTTCAGGGATGGAAGGAGTAAACTCCGCATAGAAATCCAACTCAGTCCATAATGTCCGCAACTCATAGTAGTACTGTGACAGAGTGTGCCCTCTTTGCCTCATATCACGAATCTTTTGGTGAAGCTCAAAGACCTGAGCATCATTCTCGCTTTTGAAACTTGGTTGATCTGTTTAGCCATTGAAGCAAGCTTGTTACGAACTGAGTCTTCTGAAGTTAATATGTGTCTATTCTCATAAAAAAATACACAGAAGAAAATGAGGAGGGGAGAGAATGAGGAAACTCCAGCAATGAGGAAGAAAACTGTCCAGAGTGAGGCTATTAGAGCTTACACTAGTCCCTCGTTCCGGACAGTCAGTTTTTTTTCCAAACCATTTTCTCTCAATTGCTGCCATCTTGCCTCCCTCTGTTAGTCCTAAGACTACCCTTGATACATCAGGAACTAGGGTACAACCCTTAGGGAAGACCTGCAAAGAGACCATAATGAATATATGAGAGAGAGAGAGAGACAGAACCCAATAACCCAGCAGTCTTACAAGAGAGATACTCACAAAGCCAAATCCTGCAGTCTTGCATATAGGTCCAATCATGGTGTACTTGAAACAATAATTTGCAAGGAAGAGCCTAATATATGGTATCTCATCAATAATGGCTGCAACACCACCATTTTGACTCCCTCTAGATAGGGCTCGATCATACTCTTCAAGAGTGCTATAGTTTTTGAACTTGGATTCATTAAAGTCCAAGTTCTTCATGAGTGCTGTTACAAAGGACCCCTCTTGATAGCCCACATAGCCTCCATTTTGTTTGAGATCTTTGATGTCTGTGATTGTAGGCTGGAGTTGTTCTACTGTTAACATCGACATTAAGCTGGCCGTATAACTCAATGTCAGTACGAGCACAACAAATATCCAAATGATCACCACAAACCTCGATAAATTGCTCATGACCTTCTCCTCTGCAGAGGTCAAAAACAGTGTCGTGCTTGTTAAACACTATGATTGTTATTGTATCTCCTGCGGGCATATGATCTTAGAGCTTATGCTAGAGTGGGCCCTGGATGACAATATCTGATCTGTTTCCTGCCCTGAGAAATTCTAATAACAGCTGGACTTGCTATAAAGAGCAACCCAGTGCATGAGGCTCCCGCTACTGCAGGGTCTGGGAGGGGCAAATGTACTTAGCCTTACTAGCTATATGATTTACAAATCTTGCCTGTTTTGGGTCATAAACAAGCCTGAATAAGCCATCAGCCGAGCGTAGCATTCTTACGGAGTCCACACTTTAGAAGGGCCAGCTCAATAATATGTCTTGCTTAGCAAGATCCCTACTATAAAGCTCAGTCAGTTAAATCCTGTATGCATCTTTTATATAGAGATGAGGAAAGGTAATTACTGTGGGCAATCACAACGGTTGAGAAGGAGAACCAGAATATCATCCGGAGTTGTTTGGCAGGCGAGCCTCTGAATTCCCTGTTAATACAGTGCTCGAGAACCCAGACCACAAAGCCAGTGAAGACGAAAAAAGCTCCAGTTGTTAACCAGAGAACCATTTGGAGAGGCTTCAAGAAAATCCATGCACTTTTTTGTTCATCGCCTTTGATTGGCACTACCACTGATACACCTGATTCTGTGTAAGGCATCATAAAATCTACGAAAAAGGATCAGTTTGCTAGAATTGTTGTGTCTCCCACAACAGCTTCATAATTCTGTTTTCCCGTAGAATCATCTTTAGTAATATATAAGATGACAATTGGTCAATAATGCAGTAACAGTTTTTAGACCTATAGGATGAATTAAAAACAAAGGAAATATGAAAACAGACAGCAAAAGCCTGTAGAGAGGACAAAAGGCAGAAGCCATAGAGAAGGTTACAATTTTGGAAGAGAGTTTCATAGGCTTGGGATGAAAATGGATCTATTGAATAAAAGAAGATTAGGGAACAACCTAAGGTTTGCGCTTTCACAAATGGAAATAGTTCCAGAAAGTAGTTGCCATGGTTTAAAGTTTAATTAGAGTGAAAAGCGACTTCTTTCTCAGAACTTGAAGGTACTTATGATGGACAAAGTGGTTGTGCATAATAACTTACAATGTTGTAATGTAAAGCATTCTAAGAAAAGACCAATAGCATAATAGAAAGTTGTAATATTTAGAAAGTAGTTGAAGATAGTGAGAAGAAAGGTCGATCCACCTTCCATTTGTAACTATCATAGGGGATTAAGGATGTTTCAATAGCAGTTAATTCGAGAATTATGCTAACCTGAAGATAGACCTGTTGGACTAGATCATTGTAACTCCCGGTGCTTTGACTGTCTGCTTTCTCGAAAGGAATTCACTCATGGGTGACTGCATATGGTAATGAATCCATGGTGAATTTGAAGACATCTATGCAATAGCCAGTGACTATAGGACCCTTGGTGTGAGGATCGTGTTCAATCTTGACAAACTCACTGAAACCAGCCGTCACTGGAACTCCTATTCTTAATACCTTTCCATTTGTTGGTATTACTCAACCCTTTGTACTTCCATGGATTCTCCAGGTCATATGATGGGACGGAGGTCATCCATGTAAGCAAGTACCCTTTCTTATCACTTGGGTTCAGATTTTCTGAACTTCCATATGTTGGTGTCCAGAATTCAATCTCTTTTTCGCCCTTCCCAATCACATTAACTATTTGATAAGCTGATGATAGCAGCTGCCCATCAACCAGCTTGAATTCTCCACTTAACCCATTAAATCTCACTTTCAGGATTGATTTTAGGAGTTCTGGACCCATTTCTGAGACTCCAATAGATGCTAGTTCAGTTAAGTTATTTCTTCTGCTTGGCCTCTTGAATGATGGATGAAAAACAGCTGCCATTGCCAATGCCAATGCCCAAACACTATCATTGGGCATAGTCCAAACACACTCAAGTCCATTCTATCAATATTAGGATTCTCTCGGTAGAATTTCATTTTCCATCTACTTGTGAAGTTGTCAAGCTCCTTTGATTTCGTGACCTATGGTTTTACACCCAATACCCCCTGCATTGAATCAATCGCCAATTTATCCATTGAGTCCAAGAGACCAGTGAGTCCATCTGTGATGATCCAGGCATATCCTTTGCTCATGATTCCAGATTCTTTTGCCTTAAGAAAAAGGCGAGAACCTAAAGAAGATGACACATGAACGACAAATATCGTTGTCTGCATGGTCATTAACTTGTAGAGCTCGCCTAGAATATGATCATTTGTGACCCTAGGAGAAATGACACTCCTGTAGGGGGGATCTACATTTATATCTTGGAAAGCATCAGCAAGGGAAGGTATGATCCCTCTTCCATATTCAGTATCTTCGGAGATTAACACAACTTCTCTCCATCCAAAAGCTTGAACGATTGCTGCAATGGCTTTAACTTGAGAGGAGTCATTTATGGCTGTTCGAATAAAATAAGGAGTTTCGGTGGATGAAACTACAGGGCTTGTTGCAGTGAAGGAAATTATAGGAACCTGTGATTTGTTTCCTACATCTACTAAAAATTCTGCGAATTTTGTGGCCCTAATATAGCTTGGACTTGGACATTTTTCAACAGGTCTGTACCTGATTATACGACAAAGAAGTTTGCTGTAACCTGTAATTGTCTTTGAATGCAAATAGAATTGTATCATACGCTATGATATGATGATGGAAGCCTCTCAAGAGAAGTTTTTTTTTTTTTTTCTTTTTCTTTGTAAAACATACCAATGAAGCCGGCAAGTATCTTTAGTAGTATTAGTATTGTGATAGACAGGAGAGATCCAAATAGTCTATTGAGGCAGATTGGAAATTTATTACTATTAATTAATCAAGAAGGGGGAATTGTTGCCAGGCTGCGTGGTCCCTACATCAGTTGTAGAGGGGGGGGGGACAATGACAGCGCGTAGGGCATCCAACAAGGGTGGGTTTTTTTATAAATGGGAGAAAGAATGTTGCTAGGCTGTGTAGTGTACACTAGCTCCTCTCTAGTCTATATCTCCTCCCTCCTATATCTCCACCCTCCTATATAGATCCTGTTCATGGATTAATGAAAATGTGCAAAAGCTCTATTTGCCTCTGCCATTCTATGAGTCTCTTCCTTTTTGCTTATGGCATCGCCACTCCCTTTGGCAGCATCCACTAATTCGGAACTTAATGTTGAAAGCCATATTTTGACTCTGACATTTTCGGGATGCACCTAATAACCAACGAATGGCAAGTGCTTTTTCTTTGTGTATCCAATTTCAATGGGAACTTGATGAGTCATCCGCCACACGTCTTGCTTTTATTGCGTATATCGGGAGTTACTCCATGTATTGCTTGACATAAAACAAATAGGGATTGTTTGTCTTTTGTTGAATCTTTTTCACGGCTCGATAGATAATTTGATAAGCCAATGATTTTTTTCCATGTTTCAGAATATGGTTAACCAACATGTTAACTAATTGATTATGATAATATGTGGGAGGACAGAGATAGACAGGGTATATATACCCAAAATTTTTGGGCAAGGGATCGCCACCTGGTCATGTGGCCTTGCACCAGTGAGGGGCCAATGAGAGCGTGTGGCATCAATGTAAATGGTATTTTTCTTCCACAGGGTTAGGGCAAAATTTTGCATGCCCGTTTCTGGATGCACGGGCCACGTTACCAGGCAGCTTTATTTTTCCATTTTTGCATATTTGGAAACCACAGTATTGGGTGTTGGGTGAGCACTTGGAAAAAATTTTGAGTATGTAAATGAAGCCATGGAATAGCTGCTACTTCTGCTTTAAGGTGTGGAGGATCTTTTTTGTTGGTCCTGGACCATTTTCTCATTGGCTTTGTAGTTTTGTTGAACGGTAGTTTTCTTATATCTTTGGTTAATAATCATGAGCTGACCGTATTGGAATCTGCTAGAATTGCTAAAGAATAAAAGTATCAGTACCTGCTGAAGCAGCCTCAACTATATCACCTTTGGAATCCCTGGTGTGAAGAACTAGCCTGGTCTGGTAGTTAATATGCTTCTCATAGAAATCAGAGAGAGCCATTAAAATGCAGCTGTAGCTAATCTTTCCTACCAAAGTATGAATCACCCCTACATCGAATACCTTAGCCCCTTTCCCATTCTGGGCATCCACAGTTTCTCCATATATAATCAAGGAGGCCAAGAACAGGACAAGAGAAAGAGCAGCTGGGAAGCTGGTTGGGTTCTTCTTTTCCTGCATATTTTGAAGATCTATCTGGGATCAATGGTATGAATATAGACTGGTGTAGTTAAAGGATTTTCCTCGGGACTTGAAAGAGGCTATAAAGATAGACCAGATCCGTATACTCCCAATTACAGTAGATGATTGAGGGATGTGTGGCTACTGGTGAGCCACAAAGAGGGATCAGTCTTTGGGTTTGGATGTCAACTTTAGAAGACAGAACCCCCGGGTCATACCAATTGTCGGATGCCTGGTTGGATGCCCAATGCATTTGCATTAAAGATCTTTTTCATCGTTCAGTGAGACACCTAACGTGGAGGCATATCATTTAACTTGGTCGTAATCCCATCATCTTGACCAACAACAGTCACTGCTTTGATGGACTGAGAATTCCATAGAGGTGTTCTATGGACAGATACCTACTAGTACTATATGATAAATAGGGTGAGGCAGAAATTTTATGGATAAATTGACTTCATAGGTCAAGTATGACTTCAAACTTAATTAATTGGGAAATGAGAAAATAAATATAAGTCTCTACCTACAAGGCATTTGCCAATGCTGCTTGGAGAAATAAGGGTGCAATATGTTTGATGAAATTTAACTTGTGGATCAACCCATATCATTTCATAGGGATCCAATGACCAGAACAGCCATTTCACTTTTTCATTTTTCATATAGTACAATTAGGTGGTTCCACATAGAAACTCTATGGATGGGATTGTCTAAATTTTTTTTTTGGGGGGGGGGGGGTGGGTTTGGGTGAGACCAACAAGAATAACAGAAAAAAAAAATTGTAGTTATCCATATAGCAGTAGAAGGTAATGTTTTCAAAAAACACAGGATATATCTAAGTCATCCATATTATGATTTTTTTTTGTTTTTTTGTTTAAA
Organism: Macadamia integrifolia; assembly: GCF_013358625.1. Classification (NCBI taxonomy): domain Eukaryota; kingdom Viridiplantae; phylum Streptophyta; class Magnoliopsida; order Proteales; family Proteaceae; genus Macadamia; species Macadamia integrifolia. Next base: position 283,485 of record NW_024870510.1, on the reverse strand, counting down.
CAGTTTGTTTCCACTTGATTGGGAGAGTACACACTGGTGCCTAGAGTTAGGGTATACATGTCTGGACATACAAGCGATATGTGACAATATAAAAGGGTTATTTAGTTGAATCAAACTTTGAAATTTGACATATGGCTAATTTAGACCATGTCTTCTCCATCCAATGGTTGGAATGGAAAATCATCTATCCATGTGTCAGAAGATTCCTTGTGAAATTTGAAAAAAATAACATATCTTTATGATAATAATAATTCACCATTAATCATTACTCCAATCCCAAAAGCCAACGCAATAGGACCGAAATCCTATGATGTTATCCCATGCTAATGTATCCTAAGTGTAGGCTTACTTTGAGCACTCTAATTTCTTCAAAGTGCCGGAGGCATGACCCGGCCAATTAAGGTTAGGAGTACATTGCCGACAGAAGGGACGAGACGATTGGTACATATCATGAGGCGGACCGATCGGCCCATCCCAAAGTTCAACTACAAGCTTTTTAACTGCAACAACTTAAATATACACTATTGCAGTTGGAATTACCTCGGCTACTGGCACCAGACTTTCCCTCCAATGGATCCTTATTAAGGGATTTAGATTGTACTCATTCCAATTACCAGACTTGAACAACCCAATATTGTTATTAATTGTCACTACCTCCCCATGTCAAGATTGGGTAATTTGTGTGCCTGCTGCCTTCCTTGGATGTGGTAGTTGTTTCTCAAGCACCCTCTTTGGAATCAAACCCTAATTCTCCATCGCTCGCCACCACCACAGTAGGCCACTATCCTACCATCGAAAGTTGATAGGGTAGAAATTTGAATGATGCATCGCCTGCCGAAGGCCATGCGATCCGTCGAGTTATTATGAATCATCAGAGCAACGGGCAGAGCCTGCATTAACCTTTTATCTAATAAATGCATCCCTTCCAAAAGTCGGGGTTTGGTGCACATATTAGGTCTAGAATTACTACGGTTATCCGAGTAGCGAATACCATCAAATAAACTATAACTGATTTATGAGCCATTTGTAGTTTCACAGTCTGAATTAGTTCATACTTATGCATGCATAACTTAATCTTTGAGACAAGCATATGACTACTGGCAGGATCAACCAGGTAACTTTCCTTCTTGACGCCAAAGCTCTGCATGAACCACATTCCTAATTGTGCATTGGATAATGTTGGTCAATACGTCTATGGAGGTCTATCATTCTTAGGCAATGAGTCGCAACCAAAGGATTCAAGAAGACACACACATCCAACTTGCCCCACAAAATGCCCCGCATCCTAGAGCACAAACAATGCACATGCATCGCTAACACAAAGAAAGTGAACATATGCATCGTATTCCAAGCCACCTCACACCACCACAAAGGCAGGCAAGAGACCGAATGAGAGTGAAGGGGCAACATCTTTCCGTCCAACTAGGTAAGCAACATAGGAACCATTTCTATGCTCTTGACAAGGGCACTTTTGGCCCATCACAACCCATAGAGGTATCTGTGCATAGTGGTTCAATGCACAAGCAAAGAGCCCACAACCATAAAAAAACTAATAGCCACTCACGTGCATTACATCCACTACCAACACAATCAACCACCAAACCTACTACAATGTGTGAGGGTAGCGGCCAAAATTACTTCCCTTCTTCCCCCATTTTGTGGGGGAGGAGGAAAAAGAGAGACATTTCTTTCAGCCCTCTCTCCTCTCTTACTCTTTCTTAGGGAGGGGTGTATTGTGTGTGCTTACCCGTAGGCCTCGCACCGTTGTACTGTCACTTAGAGATACGTGGGGGTCTATTTTACAGGAGTGTAAAGGTCGTCATTGAAAAGGGTATTTAATGATGGTCCAATATGGGGGAATGGGATAATAAAAAAGGGGGTTTGGAGTCACCACCTAGGATTATGGGCCTAGGACCTGGGGGTAGGCCCAATTCCTAAGAAAAGGCACGAAAGTTGGTCTGGTCTAGAGATTTAGGGTGCGTGTTAGGTTGTAGAGTTGGGAAGGTGTTAGGTACCCAATCTACCCAGTTCAATCAGTCGTTCTACTAGATGCTTGAGAACGAACATTTTCCACAATTATTCCTATTCCGCATGCATGGCTAAGTTATCACACACACATATATATATATATATTTGAGATTTAAAAGTAACTGTAAGCATACGGATCAGTGTAACTACGGGTTGAATACAAAGAGAGCAGCCATTTTATTTTTGGCTTCATTTAGTAACGCGAAAGTGTATCGATTAATTATGGTGATCTACTTCTAACTATCGCCCTAAAAAACATGCATCTAAAAGCGTCCTAACCAACAAATTTAGGAATTTAAATACTTCAAACCACGCAAATAAAAAGTAAATAACTAAAAGTAAAAGCGCTGAAAATAAAAAAACAATAAAATAAAAAGGAGAACAAAGCTAGAGAGAGGCACATAAGTAAGTTTCTCTACTTAGCCCGAGGGATGCACCGTAAATAATGCAAGCTTCCCTACTTAACTAGAGAGTAACTCTTACAACAGCTTCATTACTTACCTTGAGGGAAAGGGAGACAAAGTAAATAACTAAAAGTAAAGGCAATAAAAGGATGGTCCATAGCTAGAGAGGGGCAAAATCAGCACATGCATCTAGCCAAGGACCTTGGGGGAAAGAGAAAACAATAAAGTGAAACTAAAATTAAAAACCTAAGTTAAGAATGAATGAGTAGCCAGAAGAGGGAATGAGAGGGGGGAGAGAAGACTTATGAAGAAGCCTACCAACCTGAACTTCCATACTTGAATTAAACTTGACTGTTTTTTGTTTGATTTAAAATACTACCAACCCTAAAAACTAGATCCGGAATAAACCAAATCTAAAATTGCTAGGCCTGGAGAAGACAAATCTGAACTTGAAAACTTATGCTCCACACTTGGTTCTTGTCACTTAGAACTAAGCCTAGAACTAGAACGTAAAATTGCAACTGAATTCCATGAACAATCAACATAAAAAAGAACTTGCATTCTTTGAATGAAATTCCATTACATAAGTGCTTAAACAAAAAATTAAGAAGAAGACTAGAAGAAGAACTAGAGAAAAGCTAGAGAAAATAAAACCCTAAAAGTGAAGTACTAGAGAGAAAACCCTAATAAAGAATTGCTAGAGAAAGAGAGGAAACCCTAATAATGAAATGAGCCCTCTCCCCTCTTGTATGATGTTTATTTATAGGGAATAGGGAGAGATGGTCCAACGATTAGCATTTAATTAGGGTTTGGTTAGGGTTTGATGAGGTGGAGGAGAGAAAAGAAAGAAAGGGGGTAGAATCGTAGGAGATAGGGGAGAGAGAGTCTCCAACGAATTGGGTTTGATTAGGGTTTGATGATGATGTGGATGAGAGAGAAGAGAGAAAGGATAGAAAGGAGAGGAGTCCTACGACTTGGTTTCCTAATTACGGTTTTTCTAGGGTGATGATGTGAAAAATAGGAGAAAAAAGGAAAAGAGAGAAAATAGGAGAGAGTCCAACTATTTGGTTTCCTAATTAGTGTTTTTCTAGAATGATGATGTGGAAAAATAGGAGAAAAAAAGGGAAAAGAGAGAAAATAGGAGAGAGTTCAACGACTTGGGTGTGATTAGGTGGAGGAGAGAGAAGACAGAGAGGGAGAGAAATTGTAGGAGATGAGATCTCCCATGATTTTGGTTTCCCTTTTTTATTTTTTTCATTTTTTTTCTCTCTTAAACTTGAGCACAAAACCATTCTTGGATGTTTTCTCTTGCTTGGACAATCTTCTAATTTGTTGGGAAATCCCGTCCATGCTCCTTGTCTTTAAGTAAGTGGAAAATAGAGAATCTTCAACCAAATCTCCAAAAAAATAGGAGATCTTATGTTCCACGCCCAAGGAGAGAGAGAGAGAGAGAGAGAGAGAGAGAGAGAGAGAGAGAGAGAGAGGCACCCAAGGTGGGTCCCTCTTGCTTTGTTGGTATCTGAAATATTCTCTTGTGCCCCTGGGACAATTGCAGATGAGCTGGGCCTACATCTTAGTTCTCTTTTGGTCCATTACTCTTTTTTTAACCCGAAAAGAATAATCACTTCTATGGGTGTCAAAACGAATGTGTACTTTTAATGCAACACGTCCATCTTGCTCAAAATTTTGTCCTCTTCGCAGCTATGAAAAGAAACAGGACCTCTTACGTGTAAAATTGGAGATATGGTGCCCAATAGTCCTTAAGGCTTTGTAAATGCAAAACCTGCAAAAAGAGAGTAAAACCCAAGGTAGCTCCATTCTAAATATGTAAAATGCATGCTTTTTACCCTAAGATTTCACACATAATTTTGGGTTTAAAGGCTTGTTGTACATGCTAAGTGCAACTGTGATTTCTACGAAAGTGATTCCTACTAGGGTTACTCCTAGTGGACGAGTTGTCTTGTGGGTGTTTGTAGTGAACATACACCCAAAATTCAGAAAAGATAAAAACAAAAACAAAAACAAATCGTACCGTTGGCTAAAGGCAAGGGCCATACCGATCCGGAGCAAAGATAATTCCTCTTACACCTGATCTAGGGACCCTCACACTTGAATTTTTATTATCCCATATCGATTTCAGGCACAAACATATTTCTTAATTTGGACTCACATTGTCTCTTCCAAAACATCCTTATCTTAAGGCAAGACCACCTGTAAAGTAATAAGGAACCAAGGACTAAGGCATGGAGTGTTTTTGACCAAATATGTTACCAAGGCATTGATGACATTTGCACATACTTTTCTGCTGTGTGGTTTTATTTCTCTTTCTCTTTTTTCTTTTCTTTTATTTTCTTATAATAAACTCTATCCTACTCCACTACTGTTGGCCTGAATGACATGGTGGAGCAAACACCAGAAACCCAAGTTACTATGTAGTTTCACTTTTTGCATATGCCCACATAGACAGTGATGCAAGAGTTCTTTTAGAAATTTTTTCCCTAAGAGTTTCGATCAAGATACCACACTTCCTGAGGCACAATGCCTTGTCTAGTTCCAAGGAAATCAACTTTTATATCACTTTTCACAGTTCATTTAAAATTGTGTATTTGTCAACTCATGCCAATCTAAAAAGAAAGTTTCAACTCCAAATCAAGAGTACAAGGAACCCACAGACTTACATATGATCCAACACCGTAAAACAAGGGTTTCTTATTTTTCAAAAGAGAGTCCCATCTTAAGACATAGGCTTGTTTCTTTTTTTTCAACATGAGTTTTATATGTTCAAGATGGGTACCATAATCAAGATTATTGATTTCATACATCAAGCAACCGAATGGTATAGTCATTAGCCAAAATCCAAAGTAGGACTTATATCCTTAGCAAGCTTAAAAATAAAAAGAAAAATAAACAAAAACAAAAGGAAAAAAAATCAAAAATAAAAAGAAACTGGTTTCCCTCCCCCACAATTAAGTCATATAATGTCCTCAATACATGGAAAGAATTAAAAGCAAAGCCAATGAAAGGGGCTCATACCTAGGAAGAAGTTAGTCGTCTGTGTAAAGAGGTTCATAGAGATCTATGACCTCTTCACTAGCAACAGTTGGAATCTCGAGGAATGATTTTAAACGCTGACCATTAATCTTCAAAATTACCTCTGTTCCTGGATTCAAAATCTCCACAGTCCTATAGGGATATATATTATGCATAATAAATGGGCCATCCCATCGGGATCTAAGCTTACCAGGGAAAAGATGCAACCGAGAGTTGTACAATAAGATCTTATCACCAATTGTAAAAGATTTACGTAGAATGTGCTTATTATGGAAGGCTTTGGTCTTATCTTTATAAATCTTAGAACTTTCATAGGAATCATTCCTAAGTTCCTCCAACTCAGATAGTTGGAGCCTATGATGAATACTAGCATCAGAAAAATCAAAGTTGAGCTTCTTGATACCTAAAAGGCCTTATGCTCTAATTCAATTGGTAAGTGACAGGCTTTTCCATACACCAAACGGTAGGGTGATTGACCAAGGTCAGTCTTGAATGCAGTCCAATGGGCCCACAAGGCATTAATGAGCCTAAGGGACCAATCCTTACGGTTGGGATTAACAGTTTTCTCTAAGATTTTTTTGATCTACCTATTAGACACCTCCACTTGGACACTAGTTTGAGGATGATAAGGGGTAGCTAACTTCTGGGTGATCTCATACTTTTTCATCAAGGGCTCAAAAGGCCAATTACAAAAATGAGTACCCTAATTACTAATTATAGCACGTGGTGTACCAAAGAGGGAAAAATGTTCTATTTGAGAAACTGGACCACCACTTTGTGGTCATTGGATTTATAAGGTATGGCCTCTATCCATTTAGAAACATAATCAATAGCCAAAAGTATATACAAATTTTTAAAGGATTTAGGGAATGGTCTCATGAAATCGATGCCCTACACATCAAAGATCTCAACTACCAAAATAGGATTGAGGGGCATCATGTTCCTCTTATTGATACGACCAAAAGAATGACAGGTGGGACAAGCCTTGTAAAAATCAAAAGCATATCTAAATAGAGTGGACCAATAAAATCCACATTGGAGAACCTTTGCGGCAGTCTTCTTAGGTCCAAAGTGTCCACCACATGCATGATCATGGAAAAAAGATAAAATTGATTGCTGCTCATGATGTGGCACACAACGTTTGATAATTTGATCAGGAGAAACTTTGAAAAGATAGGGATCGTCCCAAAAGAAATGTTTAACATGTGAAAGGAATCGATACTTATCTTGGGTAGACCAATGATCTAGAGTCACACCCGAAACTAAGAAGTTAACAATGTCAGCAAACCATGGTTCACTACACACTGTAGGTAACTGTTCATCTAGAAAGTGCTCGTTGACTAGAGAATCGACAGTCAAGGAATTGAGAAGCTGGGATAAATGGTCTGCAACTAGGTTTTCACTTCCTTTCTTATCCCTAATTTCCAAATCAAACTCTTGCAAAAGTAAAACCCACCTAATGAGATGGGCTTTGGCATCCTTCTTCTGAACAAGGTCTCTAAGAGCAGAATGATCGATATACACTGCCACATGTGAACTAACTAAGTAAGATCGAAACTTTTCTAGTGCAAACATAACAACTAAAAGTTATTTTTCAGTGGTTGTATAGTTGAGTTGTGCATCATTTAGGGTCCTACTAGCATAGTAAATGACAGAGGACAGCTTATTAATCTTTTAACCTAAAATTGCTCCTATGGCAAAATCTAAAGCATCACACATCAGTTCAAAAGGTTTAGTCCAAATAGGTGGTTAAACAATGGGTACATTGGTCAACTCCTTCTTAAGTTGCAGGAAGGATTCTAAGCACTCTTTAAAAAACTCAAAAGTTTGATCTTTGACAAGTAGTGTAGTGAGAGGCCGGGCTAACTGACTAAAGTCTTTGATGAACCTTCTGTAGAAGCCAGTATGGCCCAGAAAATACCAAGCGTCCTTAACAGATTGAGGAGGTGGTAAATTATTAATTAAGTCTACTTTGGCTCTATCTACCTTAATTCCTTCATTGGATACTAGCCTAAAACAATATTAGATTTAACCATAAAATGACATTTCTCCTAATTCAAAACCAAATTCTTAGATATGCACCTTTTTAAAACTAGAGAAAGATGGTGAAGACACTAAGAATAGGTATTCTCATGAATAGAAAAGTCATCCATAAATACCTCTAAGAATTTTTTGAGTATGTTACAAAAGATGCTCATCATGCATCATTGGAACGTAGCAGGGGCATTGCAAAGCCCAAAAGGCATACACCTATAAGCAAATGTTCCATATGGGCATGTAAAAGTGGTCTTATGTTGGTCCTCTAAAGCAATTGCGATCTGGTTATAGTTGGAATATACATCCAGAAAATAATAGTGTTCATGTCCAGCTAACCTCTCTAACATCTAGTCAATAAATAGCAATGGGAAGTGGTCATTCCAGATTACCACATTAAGTTTTCTGTAGTCTATACACACTCTCCACCCTAATTGGACACGGGTTGAAATTAGTTCGTTATTGGCATTGGGAGCTACAGTAACACCAGACTTCTTGGGCACTATATGAACTGGGCTTCTCCATTGACTATCAGAAATAGGATAAATTATTCCATGATCCAAGTACTTTAGGATCTCTTTCTTAATGGCTTCCATCATTATTGGATTAGCTCATCTTTGGGGTTCCGTGGATGGTTTGGAATCCTCCATAAGATGTATATAATGTTGGACAATAGAAGGGCTTACACACTTGATATCAGCCATGGTCCAACCTAGGGCTTCCTTATTGTCTTTTAACACTTTAAGTAACTCCTCTTCTTGGCCAGAAGCCAAATATGAAGAAATTATTACAAGAAGAGTCTGGTTAGGTCTTAGGAAAGCATACTTCAAATTAGATGGTAACTCCTTAAGATCTAGCTTAGGGGGCCCAACTATGGAAGATTTGGTAATGGAATTGGAAATGGGTCCTAACCGCTCCACAGGTGTGTGAAGACTCGAGACTTTAGAAAAAAAAATTTTCACTATCATCATCCAACTCATCCATACACTCTTGAAATTCTGAATCAAAATCAATATCAAAGTTGGTAATTAAATCATCAGAAAAATCCAGAAAATCCTCAAGCATATTGATCTCTTCTTTCATATGTCGTTGCTTGCCTACCCTAAACATGTTAAACTCAACAGTTTGGTTACCAAAAGATAACCTTAGGAAACCATTTCGACAATTGATTCATGTATTACCGGTAGCCAAGATTGGACTTCCTATAATTATTGGGATCTCATCCTTGGTTGAGAAGGGCTTGGTATCTAACACAATGAAATCAACAGGGAAACTAAATTCCCCCACCTTAAGTAAGACATTCTTAATCATTCCTTTAGGAATCTTAACAGACCTGCCTGCTAACTGAAGAATAGTTCCAGTGGCTTTCAATTCTCCCAATCCTAGTTTCTAGATGGTAAGGCAAAAGATTCACAGTTGCACTAAGGTCAAGTAAGCTATGCTCAATATAGGTGTTACCTATCACATAAGCTATGGTAGGGCTCCCTAGATCTTTATACTTGGCTGCTATAGGCTGAGTAATTATGGAACTAATGTTACCTACCAAGAAAGTATTTTTGGGCACACTTCTGATACGTTTGTGAGTAGACAAATCTTTTAGGAACCGTTGCATAAGAGGGGATCTAGCATATGACATCTAAAAGAGGAATGTTTACTTCTACCTTTTTGAAGACTTCTAAAATTTATCCATGGAAGTAGTCTTTTTTTTGTTTACAAAGTGATTAGGAAAGGGTACAGGGGGAACATAAGGACTGTTAGGAATTTACTCTTTTTCATAAGAATCATGTTTGATTTCCTCATCCAAATCATCTTTAGTTGCTTTAGGTTCATCAGACGAACTTGGAATAAGAGGCACACTTGTGTCCTCAATAGAAGGAGAGTTAACAGGAGTACTAGATGGAGAGGATTTAGGAACATTCTGTTGGTACTTTCTACCACTCCTAAGGGCATAATCAACATGACATTGGTTGGAGGGCCCTTGTTAGGTCTGACTTGTACAACATTCAGTGATGCATTAGTGGGTGCTTGTGAACTAACAGACTGCCCAGGGCTAGGCTCTGGTTAACTAGGCAAAGTTCTTTTCTCCCTCTCAAGCAGAATTGAAACAACTTGGGTGAGTTCTCTTGTAAGATTTTGATGGATTATCATGAGGAGGGTCATATTCTTTTTCAAGTCACTCAATCTACTTACCTCTCTAGCGTTGGTAAACCTAAGGGGTTGCTGATAAGATGATAGGAGAGGGGGCTTAGGGAAACTAGCCTAAGGTTCTATATTTGGCCTAGGAAAAGTATTTGAGGCAAAATACTGTTGAGGCCTTCGGGGTCCAGGTTGACCTTGACTATGAAAATTGGAAGGCCTTGCTTGGTTGCCCTGGTTCCAGGAGAAATCTGGGTGATTTTTCCACCCTGGATTGTAAGTCTTACTATATGGATTATTCTAATATAAGGTATTAACACTGTCATTGGAAGTGCCCCCAGAGGTCTTGGGGCATTCTTCTATGACATGTCTAGGGGACTAGCATTAAGCACACATCTTAACTATATTGACTGATGATGGCTCTCTAGGAACAATACCTTCAATTCTTTTGATTAGGCTATCTAAGGGGGCTTCCTTGGCTACTATCCCATCCATAAAATATCCTTGCCCTATGGTTCTTTCACTTTCTTGGGTTGATTCCCACTCATGGGTTTTGTCAGCTAAATCTAGTAAGAATTCCCATGCCTTTCCTTCATCTGTAAAGGATGTGAATCCCCTAGGGCACATAGACTCTATCATTTGTTTAGTTGGGTAATCAATACCCTTATAAATTATTTAGCCTAAATGCCATAAGTCTAGGCCATGGTGAGGGCATTCTTGGAGTAGATCCTTGAATCTCTCCATAAGTTTGGAAAATGGCTCACTAGGCTTTTGCCTAAACTGAAGGATATCACTTCTAAGCTTATTGGTCTTGTAAGTTGGGAAAAACTTCTTGAGGAAGACAACTGTGAAATGTTCCCATGAGGTTATGGAATTTACGGGTAACCCATACAACCACTTCTTAGCTTGGTCTTTCAATGCAAAAGTGATAAACCCAAGCTTAACAGCATCATCAGAAAGCTGTTGGATCTTAATTAGAACACATACCTCTTCAAATTCCCTTAGAAATAAGTATGCATCCTTAGAGGTCAACCCATAGAAGTGGAGCAACATAGTGATGTACTGAGATTTGAGCTCAAAATTACTGTCCTGGGCTTGTGTAGAACTATGCAAGAAGGTTGGGCTACTCTAGCAGGGTAGAACCTATCTTTCAAAGATTTAGGTGGAGGGTTTTGCTGTTGGTCTCCCATATAGAAAGGTATTGATAAGAGTATAGGTATAGAGTCACTACTTGTTAGATCTCTTATTTTTAACCGATTCTCAGTATTACATACCCACCTAGCACTCATGCAATAGAAAATAACCCACAACTAGAATAAGATAAGCACAAAAGAATGGAAAGAAAAAACATTTTTTTTGTGAATGTTGTGAGCTTATCGGCAGGGATCTGGGCCTAGGGTCAATTCCTGAGGTACTGCTACAGGGCGAAGCCTGTCTTTATCATACTGTATGTCTTGGTGACCTCCACTGATACAACTATTATTGCAATTTGTTTTTCTCAGGAATTCAAGAAAAGGAAAAATAAAATGAAGCAAACCAAAACTCCGATTTACCAAAAGAAAGCGAAGAATAACATGGAACTGTCTCCCCTGCAACTCCACCAAAAACTTATTTGAGATTTAAAAGTAATCGCAAGAGTATGGATCGGTGTACGCATCTAGCTAAGGACCTTGGGGGAAAGGAAAAACAATAAAGTAAAACTGAAATTAAAAACCTAAGTTAAGAATGAATGAGTAGCCAGAAGAGGAATGAGAGGGGGGAGAGAAGACTTATGAAGAAGCCTACCAACCTGAACTTCCATACTTGGATCAAACTTGATTGTTTCTTGTTTGATTTGAAATACTACCAGCCCTAAAAACCGGATCTGGAATAAACCAAATCTGAAATTGCTAGGCCTGGAGAAGACAAATCTGAACTTGAAAACTTGTGCTCCACACTTGGTTCTTGTCACTTAGAACTAAGCCTAGAACTAGAAAGTAAAATTACAACTGAATTCCATGAACAATCAAAATAAAAAAGAACTTGCATTCCTTGAATGAAATTCCATTACATAAGTGCTTAAACAAAAAATTAAGAAGAAGACTAGAAGAAGAACTAGAGAAAAGCTAGAGAAAATAAAACCCTAAAAGTGAAGTGCTAGAGAGAAAACCCTAATCGAGAATTGCTAGAGAAAGGGAGGAAACCCTAATAATGAAGTGCATCCTCTCCCCTCTTGTATGATGTTTATTTTTAGGGAACAAGGGAGAGAGGGTCCAATGATTATGGTTTAATTAGGGTTTGATGAGGTGAAGGAGAGAGGAGAAAGAAAGGGGGTAGAATTGTAGGAGATAGGGGAGAGAGTCTCCAACGAATTGGGTTTGATTAGGGTTTAATGATGATGTGGATGAGAAAGAAGAGAGAAAAGATAGAAAGAAGAGAAGTCCTACGACTTGGTTTCCTAATTAGGGTTTTTTTAGGGAGATGATGTGGAAAATATGAGAAAAAAAAAGGAAAAGAGAGAAAATAGGAGAGAGTGCAACAATTTGGTTTCCTAATTAGGGTTTTTCCAGGATGTTGATGTGGAAAAATAGGAGAAAAAATGGAAAAGGGAGAAAAAACGAGAGTGTCCAACGACTTGGGTATGATTAGGTGGAGAGAGAAGAGAGAGAGGGAGTGAAATCGTAGGATATGAGATCTCCCATGATTTTGGTTTCCCTTTTTGTTTACTTTTATTTTTTATTTTTTGTCTCTCTTAAACTTGTGCACAAAACCTTTCTTGGATATTTTCTCTGCTTGGACAATCTTCTAATTTGTTGGGAAATTTGGTCCTTGCCCCTTGTCTTTAAGTAGGTGGAAAATAGAGAATCTTCAACCAAATCACCAAAAAAATAGGAGATCTTATGTTCCACGCCTAAGGAGAGAGAGAGTGGCCCCCAAGGTGGGTCCCTCTTGCTTTGTTGGCATCTGAAATATTCTCTTGTACCCCTGGGACAATTACAGACGGGTTGGGCCTACATCTTGGTTCTCTTCTGGTCCATTATTCTTTTTCTGGTCCCAAAAGAATAATTATGTGTATGGGTGTCAAAACGAATGTGTACTTTTAATGCAACAGTCCATCTTTCTCAAAATTTCATCTTCTTTGTAGCCATGAAGAGAAATTGGATCTCTTTACATGTAAAATTGGAGATATGGCGCCCGATAGTCCTTAAGGCCTTGTAAATGCAAAACCTGCAAAAAGAGAGTAAAACCAAGGTAGCTCTATACTAATTATGTAAATTGCATGCTTTTCACCCTAAGATTTCACACGTAAATGTTCTCATCAATATACATTAACTGAATTTAATTAATTATGTACACTAAAACAAGGTCAATAAAATGTCTACATTATGCTAATTCGGGTGAGAGATTATACCTGAGTTTGACCCCTGTTTCGGGTCAAGAGGGGTGGGCCCCCGATTAGTGCTGGTACAAACTTTCTTGTGGATTCTCCTGACTAAGGGGAAGATGGTCTTGACCTCAAACTTCCTTTTTGCAGAGATGCTGACTATGGTAATATTCGGACAGAGTTCGGACTAAGAACGGTTACTTTCGAATTTCAATTTCGACAAAGCTGAATAGGAAAGGCTACTTCTGGGCTTAGGCTGAGGTGTCACTTTGGCAAAGCTTCTGCTAGGGAGGGGTACTTTAGGATTTTGGCTGAGGTGGCACTCTGGAAGAGCTTCCGATGGGGATAGGCTATAGGAGGGCTAAGTTGAGGTGGGACTCCGGCAGAGCTTCTGCTAGGGAGGGGCTATTTTTGGATTTTGGATGAGGTGGCACTCCAGAAGAGCTTCCACTGGGGATAGGCTATGGGAGGGCTAGGCTGAGGTTTAAAGAAATTCGAATGATTGACGAACTTTGAAGGCCCAAGAACACTTCGAATCTATGAAGATCGCTTCAAAGACTTGAAAAACCTTAAGGGGAGGGGGGAAACGAGGGCAGAGTTTCTCCTATAGGGGATGCTCACTTGGAAAACTTTAGATGGTTGAAGAATTTTGAAGGTCTGAAGAACACTTCGAATCTTATGAAGATCGCTTCGAAGACTTGAAGAACTTCAAAGGGGAGGGGAGAGAGGGACAAAACTTCTCTACAAAGGGTGCTCATTAGGGGGCTTGAGTGTGAAAAACCAAAGGGAGGGGGGTATTTATAGATTTTTTGGGCCAATAGAGTGGAATGGGGATTTTCTTGGCCAATAGGTAAAAAAGTAGATTTTCTTGGCCAATGGGGTAAAAAAGTAGTTTTTTGGGACAGTGGGGTGAAAGATGAATTTTCTTGGTCAATGGGATGAAAAGATGCTTTTCTTAGCCAAAAAGGTGAAAAGATGATTTTCTTGGCCAATGGAGTGAAGGAAATGGTTTTTTGGCCAATGGGGAAAAAGATGCTTTTTTGGCCAATGGAGTGAAAAAGATGCTTTTTTGGCCAATAGGAGGTTGCAGTGTAGGGTACTCTAGCGGGGGTATGGAGTATGCAAGTGGGTGAAGAGGGAATATCATCTAAAATCCGATCGCCGGGGTGGGGGTGTCGATTGTCGGTAGGGGTGCACGGGGTGTGTGGGGCTACGGGGATAGGGTGTAGGGCCGCAGTGGTAGGGCGTGGGGCTGCATGACAGGGAGCGAGGCCGCCAAGGTAGGGCATAGGGCCGCATGATAGGGGGCAGGGCTATGCATAGTGAGGGGTGGGGCTAGGGGCTCGCGTGGGTGGGGCTTGGGCATGTGCAGGGGGGCAGGGCTAGGGGCTCGAGTGGGTGGGACTTGGGCATGCGAGGCTAAGTATGGGTATGCATGGTGCTTGTCTGGGTAGGGTTTGGGTGCTTGTATGGGTGGGGTTCGAGGGCTTATGGCTAGGTGTGGGTGTGCATGGTGCTCGCATGGGTGGGAGTTTAGTGCTTATATGGGCGGGGTTTGGGTGCTCATGGCTAGGTGTGGGTGTGCATGCTGTATATTCTGGGAATGATTGTGGGAGATCTGTTGGTCTGATTTTGTCGTACCATATATAGTTGGAATTGTGATTCTGAGTATTATCCATCCATACAGTTGCTTTGGACCGGATTCCTTTATATATGAGAAGTCATAATTGGACCCTTCTTTTCTCCTGCATGGGGTTTCTAGGGTTTTTGGGTAAGTATGGAGTGTTTCAGGGTTGGGTTACTTCAATCAGTTGTCAGCTCTGTTGATTGGAAGCGAGAGGCCGAGTTCACGATCCATAAGTCATTATAGAAGGGGGAGGGTGACAAAATTGAGTGTCTACAGAATGCTCCTCTTTGGCCAGGCCTATGTTAGCAACTGAAGGGCAAAGAAAAGAATGACCACATTCTGTCACCTAGAGCATGTACTGCTGTCATCTTGCTCACAAAGTTAAAAAGGCAATAGGTAATGTCTTTAACTACTCAAAGTTTAGGATCTTATCTGGGCCATCGATTATAGGAAAGAAATTCGATGCTCTTTCAATCCTGCAAAAAATGTTAGTACTAAATTATGGAATTTCCAAGGCTGGGCTTCCAAGTGCCAATCTAGGGGATCTGGGGCTATCGATTACAAGAAAGAAATTCGCTGCTCTTTCAATCCTGCAACAGACATTAGTACTTGATTCTTGGCTTTCCTAGGCTGGGCTTCCATGTGCCAGTCTAAGGGGTCCGAGGCTGTCGATTATAGGAAAGTGATGAGCACATTTATGTGTGAAATCTTAGGGTAAAAAGCATGCATTTTACATATTTAGAATGGAGCTATCTTGGGTTTTACTCTCTTTTTGCAGGTTTTGTATTTTAAAGGCCTTAGGGACTATCGGGCTCTATATCTCCAATTTTACATATAAAGAGGTCCTGTTTCTTTTCATGGCTGTGAAGAGGACAAAGTTCTGAGCAAGATAGATGTGTTGCATTAAAAGTACACATTTGTTTAGACACCCGTACACTAGATTACTCTTTTCGGAGCAAAAAAAGAATAATGGACCAGAAGAGAACCGAGATGCAGGCCCAGCCCGTCTGCAATTGTCCCAAGGGTACAAGGGAATATTCTAGATTCCAACAAAGCAAAAGGGACCCACCTTGGGTGCCACTCTCTCTCTCCTTAGGAGTGGAACACAAGATCTCCCATTTTTAGTTGAAGATTCTCCTATTTTCCACCTACTTAAAGGCAAGGGGCATGGACGGCATTTCCAGAAAACAATAGAAGATTCAGGCAAAAGAAGAAATCGCCCAAGAAAGGGCTTGTGCTCAAGATAGAAGAAAGAGAAAGATAATAAGGGGAAAAAATTGAAAAATAAAATAAAAAAAGGAAACCAAATCATTGGACTCTCTTCTATTTTCTCTCTTTTCCCTTTTTTCTCCTATTTCCACATCATCACCCTAGAAAAACCCTAATTAGGAAACCAAATCGTTGGCCTCTCTCCTATTTTCTCTCTTTTTCTTTTTTTTCTCCTCTCCTATTTTCCACATCATCACCCTAGAGAAACCCTAATTAGGAAACCAAGTCGTAGGACTCCTCTCCTTTCTATCCTTTCTCTCTTCTCTCTCATCCACATCATCATCAAACCCTAATCAAACCCAATTCGTTGGAGACTCTCTCTCCCCAATCTCCTACGATTCTACCCCCTTTCTTTCTTCTCTCTCCTCCACCTCATCAAAACCTAACCAAACCCTAATTAAACCCTAATCGTTGGACCCCCTCTCCCCTCTTCCTTATAAATAAACATCATACAAGAGGGGAGAGGGCGCACTTTACAATTAGGTTTTCCTCTCTTTCTCTAGCAATTCGCTATTAGGGTTTTCTCTAGCACTTCACTTTTAGGGTTTTATTTTCTCTAGCTTTTCTCTAGTTCTTCTTCTAGTCTTCTTCTTACTTTTTGGTTTAAGCACTTATGTAATGGATGTTTAATGAATGAATGCAAGTTCTTTCTTTATGTAATGGATGTTTAATGAATGAATGCAAGTTCTTTCTTTATGTTTATTGTTCATGGAATTCATTTGTAATTTTACTTTCTAGTTCTAGGCTTTGTTCTAAGTGACAAGAACCAAGTGTGGAGCATAAGTTTTCAAGTTCAGATTTATCTTTTCCAGGCCTAGCAATTTCGGATTTGGTTTATTCCAGATCTGGTTTTTAGGGCTGGTAGTATTTCAAATCAAACAAGAAACAATAAATTTTAATTCAAGTATGAAAGTTCAGGTTGGTAGGCTTCTTCATAAGTCTTCTCTCCCCCCTCTCATTCCCTCTTTTGGCTACCAATTCATTCTTAGCTTAGGTTTTCAATTTCAATTTTATTTTATTGTTTTCCCTTTCCCCCAAGGTCCTTGGCTAAACAATGCGTTGGATTTTCCCCTATCTAGCTATGGGACCATCATTTTATTGCCTTTACTTTCAGTTATTTACTTTGCCTCCCTTTCTCTAAAGCTAAGTAGTGAAGCCCTTGTAAGAGTTACTCTCTAGTCAAGTAGGGAAGCTTGCATTATTTACGGTGCATCCCTCGGGCTAAGTAGAGAAACCTACTTGTGTGCCTCTCTCTAGCTTTGTTCCCCTTTTCATGTATTGTTTTTTATTTTCAGTACTTTTACTTTCAGTTATTTACTTTTTAACTGCGTGGTTTGAAGTATTTAAATTCCTAGATGTGTTGCTTAGGACTCTTTTAGATGCATGTGTTTTAGGGTGGTAGTTAGAAGTAGATCACCATAATTATTCGATACACTTTCGCGTTACTGAAAGAAGCCAAAAATAAAGTGGCTGCTCTCCTTCTATTAGACCTGTTAGCTACACTGATCCGTACACTTACAGTTAACTTTAAATCTTAAACAGAAAGAAATTCACTGCTCTTTCAATCCTACAAAAGACGTTAGTACTTGATTCTTAACTTTCCTTAGCTGGGCTTCCCTGTGCCAGTCTAGGGGATTGGTCTTAGGCCACTTGGACCGTAGAACCGGCTATCTCCATCTTGTCTCCCTAGGTCGGGGTCACTCGGACCGGTCTAGGCAAATTGGTCTTATGCCACTTGAACCGTGGGACTGATTATATTGGTTCTAGAAAATACTTTGAATCTGGACCCCTTGGGGCTGATTCAATGGGATTAGGCTAGGGTTGGATCAATGATTCCTTCTTCCTTGATTCTTGTTTTTTGATCTTTGATTTTGATTCTTGAATTTGGAGCTTTGAATTGGAATCTTGATTTTCTTTTGACTTGAATTTGATTTGAATTTTGGGATTTTGAATTTGACTTGAATTTTATTTGAATTTTGCATTTTTTGGTGGGAATCTTTGATTTGCACCTTGAAATTGGAATTTTGATGGGAATTTCCATCGATTTCTTTTTTTTTGAAATCCAAATTTTTTGGGCAATAAAATGGTCCCCCCTCCCACTCACTTCTCATTTCCAATTTTTCGGGTTGAGAGTTAGTTTTGGGTGGGTTAGCTCAGTTTTTCAGAATTCTTTGAAGATCTTCAAGGCCATTTGAAGTTCCTCACATTTTCTTCTAATTTCTTTGAAGATCTTCGAACTTCCTTTGAAACTCTTCGAAGATCTTCATCCTTCCTTTGAAGATCTTCAAAGCTCTTGAGGAGGGAGCTATTAGTGAATTTGAAATAATTTTGGGGTTTTCTATAAATTTTGAAACTTTTTTGGGGTTATATGTAGTTTTAAAAAATTATGGTGGAAAGGAGGAAAAAGACCCCCGGAAGGCGCCTACTAGCGGGCATAGCAAGTCGTGACCCCTGGGCTGGGGGAGGCAAGAGTTTCGCGGGATGATACACCGGACAGACACTCCAGGGGACCTGGGAGCATATCTGTAATTCAGTGTGGGGCACATGGGTAAGTCTTCTTTTCCTTGTTTATTATTTTTGAAAAATCATGCATTTATTATTATTATTTTTTATATTTTCTTCTCTTTTCTTTTAGGTACCCAGCGAGGACGGGCCTCCCTGCATTGGCTAGAAACAACCATCCTAACACAGTCCGGGAGTGGTACTGGGTACTTCCCATAGGGTTGGACGTATTGTGGATGAATCTTACCTAAGCCGTTTGGCTTTGTTAGAGACCAAGAAGTTAAACCTCGGGTTGATGGGAGGACTGATTAAGCGATGGTGGCTGAGCACCCATTCCTTTCATCTTCCCATGGGCGAGATCACTATTACACCCTTCTGCTTCTATGCACTAACGTGTATACCATTTGGGAGTAGACCCTTGACCCTTCCTGAGACCATGGAGGCAGAGGATTTCATGGATTTGACTGGGATTGCTATTTCTGTTGATCAGACATCCATCTCCCTGGGTGATATCACAGCTCGTTGGTGGAGATCTAATCTTAGAGTGAATCTCGATACGATCCCATAGTTGGCCCATTCCTTCCTCCTATTTTCTGTGGGGCAGTGCCTTTTTAGCACCCTTTGAGGTAGGATAGATACTTATATGGTTGCTCTTTTTCGGAACCTTAGGAAGGTACACTTGGGACTGGGGTGGGGCAGCCTATGCATACCTGTTGTAGATGCTTGATCTTTTGGCATATAGAGACCATGGCCTTAAGGGAGCAGGCTACATTATCTAGGTAATCCCTTAATCATACACCTTTCCTTTCATTTGGCTGCGTCTTCTTATCTTGCTTTCTCCCATTCAGCCTTGGTGTTATGAGCATCTGGGGATTATGGCTTCCATACTGAGGTACCCACAGGCATCCTTCTTCCCTGTGACCAACATGGGGAGATCTCTGATTCTTAGGGGCCGATGCCTTCCTCCAGGGACCACTGCTCGCTCTCTCTTGAACGAGCTTACTGAGGTAAGTCATATTTGGCTCCGAGTTTTCCTTTACCTTGTGATGTACTCATTGCTTCTGAACTTGTAGGTCACTTGGAGACCTTTTCGGCACCTTGGGCACTCGGTTGTCGAGGAGGCTATCCGAGCAAGATATTTGACTGAGAATAGAGTCCTGTTTTAGGGCCTTTGTGGCCATACCCAGATCGATGCTTTCCTCCTTGCCTTCCTCCTCCCACTATGCATCATCCAGAGCTCATCCCCAAGGACCAGGTCGAGGAGTTGGCTGAAGGAGTATGTGATGGCTCTTTCTTAAATATGGATGGAGATTATGAGGCCTTCCTTAAGAGGGAGACAGTCTGCATCCCCCTTGGTCCCATAGGTCCAATGGTATATTACCGTTCCTGAGTGTTCTTTCCATATTTCAAATCCTTTTTTTTATTGATGTTCTTTTAGTGGAGGACACGCACTGTGGCCCCTTCTTCTGTTTGGCCGCAATCGAGTACTGCTGGTCCCTCCTTTGTTGGACCTTTTACTGCTATAGGTGGATCTCATAACATGGCCACCATCCCTTTTCCCAGCTTCCACGGTTGGTTTTATCTTGATGCAACCAACCCTAGTATCGTGAGGCTTCTGGAACGAAGACTGGACAAAGACGCAATGCCTCTCTCAGATTACCTATCCCTTTTTACTATGTGAGTGCCCAAACATTTCTCATCTTATTACCCTTTAACTTCTTTTTGCTGACATGGTCCCTATCAGGTGTCTCTAGAAGCCTACGTAGAGATCAGGCGAATGCACTAGGGTCTTTGTGATGAGCTGTTCCTTCGGGTATCATCCTTTCCTTGACTTGATCCTCTTTCATCATTTTCTCTTATTTTGACAATTTCTTGTATTTCCCAGGATGGGGAGATTACTTCTTTGAGGGGACAAGTTATAACTCCTAGAGGGAAGTGATCACACAGCAAGCTACTCAGATTAGGGAACTTATGATGAAGATGGCGAGTTCGAGATTGGCACCTGATGACTCTTTGATTTTTCCCATGGATGACCCCGAGTATGGCAAGGATGAGGATGTCGACTCTTAAAGAATTGTTCCCTGCAAGACAGATGTTTATGCATATATATATATGCATTTTTTTTCTTTTCCCCTCCCCATGTTAATTTTGTTTTTGCTTGTTTTTAACTTTTGTAGACTTGACATTTTATTTTGGAATGGAAACCTATCTTTAGCATTGAAAAAATTCCTCTTGTTTATGAATTTGATTTTTAAGGCACGATCAATTCCACAACTCAAGTCTTCGTTAGAATAATTGGAACAACGTGAAAATCCAAATATCATCTCACTTTACTACCTAGTGAATTACACAGAAATGGAAATAGCTTTGCTACGAAAGACAGGATAGGTAGGCAATAATGTGGGGAGATAGTTCTTGGGGTAGGTAGAAGTTCACCAACTCCTCCGGGTCCTCTGCTTCCAGTCTATACTGTCGACTAATGTAAGTGGGCAAGTAAAAGGATGTATGACTCAACCTGATATAGTTGCATCCTTGTCTTCATTAGAAAATCATCTTGTGACCACCATGGGCATCGCCATGCAATATCTTGTGCAGTTCTTCCTTGTAGGTACTCTTCCCAATCAATGATGAGCTTGAATTCTGAAACTTCCCTCTTGTCTTGGTAGCAAAAAACTCCGAGTTGGCATCCATTTAATGGCCTGGTCAGTTTCAGTTTCTCAAGTAACCAAAGTTGGAAAATAGCAGCACTTCCTTGATAATGATTAATTCCAAATCTATGGCTATGGCTCATGTCATCAAATCCTTTAAGTGTCTCTGCAAGGACTGGGAATGATATCACCTCCTTCCTAATTGCTTTACCACCTCTATCAGAACAAGTGGTGCACCACGTCCGGGAGTTCAGAGAACATAATGAGCTATCATGCAAAGTAGATAAGCATCATGTGATCTTTGCTGATGGATTCCTCCCAGTGATAGATACCGGGTGAAGATCCTAGCCACCTTTAAAATGTCAATCTTCCCATATCTAATGAACTGTTTCATTTCCTCCTTTTCCCATCCGAAGAAGCCTTGAATTTCCTCTGAGTAATCTTTCTTTAAAGACAGTTGAATCAACCTACCTTTAGGTGGAGATAGCATACAAACTCAGAATTCTTATAGAGTCGGGCAGATCTTAACTATCCCAAACTGAAACACGTGAAGATCAGTATCTAGTGTTGAGGCACCTATCGGAGTAAACTGTGATGTAGTTATACACACCCGATCCAACTAAGCATTAACGTACTCATAGATTCTGCAGTCCTAGTGCCGAACATTTATGTCCAAGGCCCATTTTCTCAATGTCTCGTCCAAAGAGTCCATGACCTTCCTTGCAATCATCACAAACAAAGAGGAGATGTGAGTTTTCAAAGTATCACTCTCTTGACAAAGCTCACACAGTCTGCTTCCATTGTGTTCCAGTAGTATTCCAGTTTGAGAATTTTCTTAGCTAGCATCTTGGCATTCATATGGGGTCTGCAAAGGCCTTGATGAATTTTCTTCATGATTGTTATAGCTTGGTCTTCATCCACACAGAGAAACTATATTCCATCATAGGAGCTTTTGTATAATAAGTCCCCTTGAAGAATAAACTGGGTGGCATATCTCCTTAGGAACTTCTTTTATCTATCTGTAGCTTTAACCTGATACTTCCTTTCCTTGATGAAGTCTACAATGTGAGCAAACCAAGACCGACCATCTATGGTCAGAGAGTTCACCATATTCTGGATTGTTCCACTAAGCATGGTAGGATCCTGGCTATAGGTTTGCATCGTACCATGGAAGCCAAGGTTGCAAGGGCATCATCAAATCGGTTGTTATGCCTTTGGAAGTATTCAAAAGAGATCTTCTCAAAGTGTCCAATCACCTCTTCCAGATGTTCCTGATACAACTTCAGTTTCTCATCTCTGGCCTTCCACTTTTCTTATGTCTGATAGATGACAATGGATGAATCTCCATACACCTTGATCCTTTTTACCCCAATGGTCAGAGCTGTTTCCAGTCCCAATGTACAAGCTTCATATTCAGCAATATTGTTGGTATAGGGGAAATCAAGGTGGAATGACGAAGGCAAGTATAGGCCATCTGGAGTGATAAGCAATATTCTTGCGCCACACCCCTTTTGGTTATTTGCTTTTGTGAGGGTAACGATCGGAGATGGACCCCCACCCTCTCTCTTCCCTCTCTCTTCACGTTTATGTGGAGGGGTAGGGGGTTCGAGTCGTGTATGCTTTTCTTGCAGGCCTTGCAGTGCCATATCACCGCTTGGAGATACGTGGAGGTCTATTTCGTAAGGGTGTAAAATTTATCATTTGAGATGGGGGTTTTGATGATGGTCCAATTCGGGGATCAGGATCATGCAAATGGGGTTTGGAGTCACCACATAGGGTTATGGGCCTAGGACCTAGGGGTGGGCCTGATTCCTGAGGAAAGGGCCCGAAATTTGGTCTGGTCCAGAGATTTGGGGTAAGTGTCAGGTTATAGAGTTGGGAAGGTGTTAAGCACCCAATCTGCCTGGTTCAACTGGTCTTCTTGCTAGATGCTTGAGAACGAACATTTTTCACAATTATTACTATTCCACATGTATGGCTAAATTATCACACATATATACATTAATTGAATTCAAACTATTACATACACTAAAACAAAGCTTATTAGATGTCTACATTATGCTTGAATGAGGAGAGAGATTATACCTGAATTTGACCCCTATTTCGGGTCAAGAGGGGTAGGCCCCTGATTGGTACCAGCTCGAACTATTTTTTGAATTCTCCTGGCTTAGGGGAAGATGGTCTTGACCTCCAACTTTCTTTCTTGAGAGATGCTGATTGTGATGGTATCTGGACAGGGTTCAGGCTAGGAATGATCGCTTTTGGATTTGGATTTGGAAAGAGCTTCGGCTAGGGAAGGCTATTTCTGGGATTTGGATGAGGTGGCACTCTGGTAAAGCTTCCACTGGGGATAGGTAAAGGGAGGGCTAGGCAGAGGTGGCGCTTCGACAAAGCTTTCGCTGGGAATGGCTATTCCTGAAAAGATTCTAGGGACACTCGGATAGAGGTTCGGTTAGGAAAGGTTATTTTTGGGATTGGGATGAGGTGGCACTCTGACAGAGCTTCCGCTGGGGATAGGCTAAGGGAGGGCTAGGATGAGGTGGCACTTCGACAGAGCTATCATTGGGAGTGGCTATTCTTGGAAAGATTCCAGGGACACTCCGACAGAGGTTCGGCTAGAAAAGGCTATTTTTGAAAAAGAAACGGGCTGACCTAAAAATGGATTGAAGAACTCCAAAGTCCCGAAGAACACTTTGAAGATCCGAACAGAGTTTCAGATCTTAACAAAGATCTCTTCGTAGACCCGAAGAACCTAAAAAAAGGGGGGGTTTCTATCTCAAGAACACTCAAGAATGCTCAAGAACACTCAAGGGAGGTGGCTTAAGAACATACTATTTTTGGCTAAAAACTGGATCTAACTAAGAATTTGGATTGAAGATCTTCAAGATCCCGAAGAACACTTCGAAGATCGGAATGAGTTTTCGGATCTTGACGAAGATTGCTTCGAAGATCAGAAGAAAATCAAGAGGGGGAGGGGAGGAAAATTTCTCTCTAAAAGGGGTTCAGGTGTTTGTTGGTGTGTTTTTCTAAGGGAAAGGGGGTATTAATAATTTATTTTTCAACCAAGTAGGAGAGGGGGAATCCCTTTATCCAGTGGATGAAAGGGGTGCTCTTGCCTAAAGTGAAGAGATAGGATTTTTGTCCAATGGGTAAAAAGGAGGGTTGAAGGTAAAAATGGGTGGGGAGTGCTTTTGTCCAGTGGATAAAAGGGAGTTTTCAGAAAAAATGGGAGGAGAGAGAAATTTTAGCTTGGAAAAAGTTGAGTTTTGAAAAAGCGGGAGGAGAGAGAAATTTTGGAAAATGGTAGTTTTCAAAAAATCGGTAGGAGAGAGTTTTGTCAGAAAAGGTAGTTTTTGAAAAAGTGGGAGGAGAGAGAAAGTTTTACCAAAAAAGGTAGTTTTAGAAAAGCAGGAGGAGAGAGAAAGTTTTCCAAAAAAGGTAGTTTTTGAAAAAGCAGGAGGAAAGAGAAAGTTTGGAAAAGGTAGTTTTCAAAAAAGCTGGAGGAGAGAGAAGGTTTTGCTAGAAAAGCCAATTTTTGAAAAAACGAGAGGAGAGAGAAGGTTTTGCTAGAAAAGGTAGTTTTCAAAAAAAGCGGGATGAGAGAGAAGGTTTTGCCAGAAAATATAGTTTTTGGAAAAGCGGGAGAACATTTTATTGAAAAAGGCAATTTTTGGAAAAGCGAGAGGAAAGAGAAGGTTTTGCCAGGGGTGCGGGTGATGTCACGGGTGCGCGAATGCATGGGTGTGGGCACAGTGTGCACGATGTGCGAGCGATGTGCACGGTGTGCTGGCCATGTGTGCATGGTGTGCGGGCACAGTGTGCACGGAGTGCTGGCACAGTGTGCACAGTGTGCGGGCCAAGTGCACAGTGTGTGGGCCAGGTGTGCACGATGTGTGGGCATAGTGTGCACGGTGTACTGCAGGGGTCTGCACACTGTGCAGCGGGATTGTATTTTTGAGCACTATCCATCTGTATGGTCATCTTGACTGGATTCCTTCTTATATGAAAAGTCAAAATTGGAACCCTTCGCTCCCGCATGGGGATTTCTAGGGTTTCAGACCCGGGAGTGTTTTGGGGTTATCTTGGTAGGTAGGGATGAATTTTAGGGTGTTTGGGTCAAGTGAGGGATTTTTCCAGGTTTCCAGGTTTTAGGGATGATTGTCGAAGATCCGTCGGTTTGATTTTGGGGTATCATATATCTTCAGAATCATATTTTTGAGCACTATTCATCTATATAGTCATCTTTACCAGATTCCTTCATATATGAAAAGTCAAAATTAGACTTTCCTCTCTCCCGAGTGGAGATTTCCAGGGTTTTGGGTAGTGGAATGTTTCTATTAGAATCTCTGTAAGTCGAAAGTTGAAAGTCGCATCCAAGATCTATATTTCATCATAGCCAGAGGAGGGTGACAAAATTGGGTGTCTAAAGAATGCACCTCTTTGGCCGAGGCCTGTGCCAATGGCCGAAGGGTAAAGAAAAGAACGACCACATTTTATCACCTGGAGCATGTACTGCCGTCATTTTGCTCAGTTATGACAGAGTTGAAAAATACAACAGATAATATCTCCTACCTAATTTGAAGTTGAGGACTTACTTGGGGCAGCCAATTGTGAAAAGGAATTCACTGCTCTTCCAATTCTGCAAAAAAGGTTAGTACTTTGATCCTGATTCTTCCTCAGCTGGGCTTCGCATAGGCCAGTCTTGGGAAATATGGTCTCAAGGATGGGTCTTTCGAGCGAATCTGGACTATCTGGGACTGATGGTTACAAGAGAGGAATTTATTGATCTTCCAATCTTATAATAAGTAAAAAAAGTTTGATACTTGGATTTTCCTTAGCTGGGCTTCACATGTGCCAGGTTAGGGAATTTGGTCTCCAAGCAAGTTCTTTCGAACTGGGCTGGGCTATCTAGTCTTTCAGGTGGGTTCTTTAGTACCGGGCTGGGCTATCTGGTCTTCTAGGTGGGTTCTTTTGAATTAGGCTAGGCTATCTGGTCTTCCAGGCGGGTTCTTTCAAACTGGGCGAGGCTATCTAGTCTTACAGGCAGGTTCTTTTAAACTGGGCTAGGCAATCTGGTCTTCCAGGTGGGTTCTTTCAAACTGGGCTGGGCTATCTGGTCTTCCAGGCAGGTTCTTTCGAACTGAGATGGGCTATCTGGTCTTCCAGGCATGTTCTTTTAAATTGGGCTAGGCTATCTGGTCTTCCAGGCGTGTACTTTCGAACTGGGCTGGGCTATCTAGTCTGCCAAGTGAATTCTTTGAACCGGGCTGGGCTATCTGGTCGTCCAAGCGGGTTCTTTCGAATCGGGCTGGGCTATCTGGTCTTCCAGGTGGGTTCTTTCTAACCGGGTTGGGCCATCTGGTCTTCCAGGCGGGTTCTTTTGAACTGGGCTGGGCTATCTGGGACTGAGTCAATGAGATTGGGTCGCTTGGGGCCAGCTCAATTATGTCTCCTCTTGATTTTTCCTTGATTCTTGATTCTTGGTTTAAAATCTGATTCTTAATGATGGCTTTTGACCCATAAGGATTTATTCCTGCATTCACTGAAAACACAATCATATGGATATTTTCTTTCTTTTTTCTTTTTCCCTCCCCTTGTTTATTCATTATTTTATTTCAACATCTCTATGAAAACTTACTTTTGGCTCAAAGGAAAATCTTTCTTCCTCTTTTTTTCTTTTTTTATTTGCTTACAATGCTTAGGCATAATCAATTCCATAACTCAAGTCATAATTAGAATAATCGGGATAACACAAAAATCCAAATACTTCCTCATTCCATTACCAAGTGAATTACATGAAAAGGGGGACCACTTTCCTATCACAGACGGGATAGGTGAATAACAAGATGGGGAGACAATTCTTGAGGTGGGTGAAAGTTCACTAACTCTTCTGGGTCCTTCTCCTTGAGCCCGTATTGTCGGCTAATGTACATAGGCAAATAAAAGACGTGTGTATCAATCTCATCAGTCTGACATAGTTGTGGCCAGGGGTCTTCAACAGAAAATCTTCTTGTGGCTTCCCTGGGCACCTCCATGTGATATCCTGCACAATCCTTTCCTGCAAGTACTTCTTCCAATCTGAAACTTCTCTCTTATCCCGGTAATAAAAAAATCCGAGTGGGTTTCCCCTTAATGGATGAAGATCTGAGCCACCTTCAGAATATCGATCTTTCCAGACCTGATAGATTGCTTTACTTCTTCTTCTTTCCATCCGAAGAAATCCTGAATTTCCTTTAAGCAATCCTTCCTCAAAGAGGGTTGGAACAAACTTCCTTTGGGTGGAGATAGCATACAAACCCAAAATTCTTCAAGAGTTGGGAAAATCTCCGCTAATCCAAACTGAAATACATGCAGGTCGGCATCACAATGTTGAGGTACATGTTGGAGTAATTGGTGATGTAGCTTCACACATCCAACTTGGCCAAGAAATGACACATTTATGGATTCCAGCAATCTTGGTGCCCTCATATTTATGTCCAAGGTCCATTTCCTCAACATCTTATCCAACGAGCCCATGAATTTTTCTAAAACCAATACAAACAATGAGATATAATGATTTATCAAAGCATTACTCATTGCTAATGGTTCAAACAGGCCTTTACCACTGTTGCATCAAGCTCTTCTTTTTTTCTTTTAACTTTCATTGATCAATGGTGGAGAATAATCTGGCCTTGATAAATTGGTGCCGAGTGGCGATTTTCTTTTAGGGGATAGAATCCTGGATAAGAATGGACGGACCATAGGTGAATGACAGATACCTAATGGCCTTGCATGCCAAATGGTGATTCTTGGGGATAGAATCCTGGGTAAGAAGTGACGGACCAATGGGTGGATGATAGATACCTAATAGCCTTTCATGCCAAATGGCGATTCTTGGGGGACACAAACTATGATGATCTTTTAAGATACCTTGATTATTAATTTAGGAATCAATTTATTTCCTTCAGATGGTTGAGACCGCACTTGCAGACATATCAAGTTGCCTACGTATCCCTCGAAAGGCATCAGGTCTAGCATAGTTCAGGCCATTCACCCTGTCAGACTTAATATTTCTTGAGTTGATCCATGTTAACCAGTCTGGGTATTTTTTCACCGTTGTGGTCTACGAGTTTCACAGCTTTGCCTGGTAGAATTTCTTTGACAGTGAATGGGCCACTCCAATTGGGCTTAAATTTTCCTCTTGGGTAATGAATTGGGGCTCTTTGTTCTTGAAGAACAAGTTCATCCACCTCTATGTGGTGGGGCTTCACATTTTTGTTAAAGGTCCTGGCCATTCTCAGTTGATACTTCTTCAGATTATCCATGGCCTTCATGCACCTTTCATCAAGAAAATTGAGCTCATCATATCTGGCCTTCACCCACTCTCCTTCAGGTAGCTGACTATCAAGAAGCACCCTCAAGGATGGTATCGGATTTTCACATGTAGAACTGCCTCAACCCCATATACCAAAGAGAAAGGGGTTGCCCCCGTCGAGGATCGTATAGAAGTCCGGTATGCCCATAAGGCAAGGGGTAACTTATTAGCCAATCCTTGTGTGTTTCCACCATTTTCTGCAGAATGACTTTGATATTCTTGTTAGCTGCTTTTACTGCCCCATTGGTCTGCGGCTTGTAAGTGGTAGAGCGATGCCTTCTGATACTGAATTTTGTGCAGATTTTGTCAGTCTTGCCCCAGAAGTGAGATCCTTGATCTGATAACAATTCTTGAGGTACTCCATATTGGGAAGTGATGTTTTCTTGGATGAACCTGGCCACCTTAGTAGATGTGAGGACTGCATAAGACTGAGCTTCTATCCACTTGGTGAAATAATCAATGGCTACTAAGATGAATTCGTGGCCATTGGATGCTTTAGGGTTGACATTTCCATTGATATCAATGCCCCAAGTGGAGAATGGCGAAGGTGAACTGAGCGAATGCAACTTTGTTGGCGGGATATGTATGATGTTAGCAAATATCTGACACTTGTGGCATTTCTTGACGAATTCCACGTAATCTACTTCCATTGTGTTCCAATAATATCCTAGCATGAGGATCTTCTTAGATAACATCTTGGCATTCATATGTGGTCCACAAAGACCTTGATGAATTTCTTCCATAATGGTTGTAGCTTGTTCCTCATCTACACACAATAACTGTATTCCATCATAGGACCGTTTGTATAATAGATCCTCTTGGAGAATAAACTGGGTGGCATATCTTCTTAGAAACTTCTTTTCTCTGTCAGTTGCTTCAAATGGATACTTCCTTTCCTTGATGAAATCCACTATATGAGCGAACCAAGACCAACCATCCATAGGGAGAGAGTTCACCGAGTTTTGATAAATGGGCCTGCTTCTTTGTTCTACCAAGAATGGTCGGACTCTAGCCTTAGGGTTGCACTCTACCATAGAAGCCAAGGTTGCAAGGGCATCATCAAACCTATTATTATCCCACTGGAAGTATTCAAATGAGATCCTCTCAAAGTGTTCAATCACCTCTTCCAGATGTTCTTGATATGGCTTCAGCTTCTCATCTCTAGTTTTCCACTTTCCCTGTGTTTGACAGATGACAATGGATGAATCACCATAAACCTTAATCCTTTTCACCCCAATGGTTGAAGCAGTTTCAAGCCCCAAAGCACAAGCTTCATACTCAGCAATGTTGTTGGTACAGGGGAAGTCGAGGTGAAATAACAAAGGCAAATAAAGATCGTCAGGAGTGACAAGCAATATTCCCTCACCACATCCCTTTTGATTGGCTGCTCCATCAAAGAATAACAATCATTCATTAACTGTATCTTCTTCCACTACCACTACGATTCCTTCATCGAGAAAGGCATCATCCAAGGACCTTCCATCTCCTGTGGGGTGAGTAGCCAAATGATCAGCTATGGCCTGACCCTTGATAGATTTTTGAGTAACATAGGTGATGTCAAATTCTGATAGCAAGAGAAACCAATGGGCCATCCTTCTTGTTAAGGCCAATTTCTTGAAGAGATATTTGATGGGATCCATATTTGAGATCAAATGCACCGGATAGGAAACCATGTAGTGTCGTAACCTTTTAGTTGCCCAAATCAATGCAGCACAAGTTCTTTCCAAAGATGAGTTCTGAGTTTTATATTCTAGAAACTTCTTACTGAGGTAATATATGGTGTGCTCTGCCCCCTTTTCTGTTTCCTTCTGTGCTAGCAAAGAGCCCATGGAATACTCTCCCACTGACAGATACAACAGAAGTGGTTCTCCCTCCACTGGTAGTGTCAATACTGGTGGGTTCATAAGGTACTCCTTGATCTTGTTAAAGGCTTGAAGCATTGGTCATTCCATTCTGTGGGCTGATATTTCTTTAGCAGCTTGAAAATTAGTTCACAGATTGTAGTCAACTGAGCTATGAATCTGCTAATATATTAGATGTGGCCCAAAAATCCTTGTATTTGCTTCTCAGTCCAAGGCATGGGCATTTCCTGAATTGCTTTGATTTTGATAGGGTTCAACTTCAATGCCTCTTTCACCCACCAAGAAGCCTGACAACTTTCTCGCCGTTACCCCGAATACACACTTCTGAGGGTTCAACTTCAGCTGATACTTCTTGATTCTTTTAAAGAATCGTCTTAGTGCGGGATTATGCCCCTGCCAATCTTTAGACTTTACTATCATGTCGTCCACGTAGACTTCTACGTCTTTGTTCATCATGTCATGCAATATGGCCGTAGCTGCCTTTTGATAGGTTGCCCCAACGTTCTTCAGTCCAAAAGGCATCACCTTGTAACAATAGGTTCCCCATAGAGTGGTGTAGGCTGTTTTCTCACGATATTCTAAGTGCATGCTTATTTGGTTGTATCCCGAGAATCCATCCATGAATGATAATAAAGCATGCCCTGCCGTATTATCCACCAATACATCTCAATGTGAGGTAATGGGAAGTCATCTTTAGGGCTTACTTTGTTAAGATCTTGGTAGTCTACGCACATTCATACCTTTCCATCTTTCTTCGGTACTGGTACAATATTGGCCAACCATTGGGGGTACTTCACCACTTGTAAGAAACCAGCATTCCATTGCCTCACAACTTCCACTCTGATCTTCTCACTCCATTCTGGTCGCATTCTCTGGAGTTTCTATTTTACCTGCTTTGCCCCAGGGTAAGTCGGCAATCGATGCTGCACAATGTTGGGTTCGATACCAAGCATATCCTCGTAAGACCAAAAAAAGACCTCAGTGAATTCCTTCAGAAGATTACTCATCCGTTTTGCTTCTTCTTCAACAAGGGTAGTGCCAATTTTTACTTCTCGAAGACATTAGTCGGTTCCTAGATTAATAACCCGAGTATCCTCACGGATGGGTTGGGATTTCTTTGGTTTATATTGTTTTATTAATTCTTGATATTTATTAAGATCATCATCGAAAAAACGAGGCAAGTCATACTCGGAATAAAAAATTTCATTCATAAAAGAAGGAGTAACAGACTCGTTATACAAGGACTCTGGACTCTTCTCAAAAGGGGAGATTGACATTGAATCATAAACAACAGATTTGACTACAGACTCGATAACTGGCTTGATGCTTTTTCCAGGGGTAATCAGGCTAGTTGACTCAATAGCATGAGCAAACTTGAAGTTTTTCCCAATGCTTGTCCAGTTCAGAAGTGGTTCAGTGGCTCGATGGATGAGGAGATGTGGGAAAGGACCTTCTTCCCCTTCTGAGAAAGTTGCTGCTATTTCTTTAGTGGTGCAATGTTTCCTCTGGATAGGTGCCTGCTTCTTTGTGAATACTAGCTAATCAATCTCGTGCTCTCAGAAGCCAAACTTTCTGAGGGGTGAAGATCGATGGAGACTGCTCAATCCTTTTTCTATGACGTCTATCTTTTTGAGCCTATTGAGGGATGCCATCCCAGTACCTTGGTCACATCTTTGACCACCTTCATGAGCCTTCCCATTGCAATTGGTTCGGGAACAGTACATACAAACCATCATCCTCTGTGCACTCCTCTGCTTTCCATACACACTTCTTCCTCTAAAAGGATGGGGCTTGAGCTCATGTAACTCTCGAGTTCTTGGCTCTTCTAGGAGAGAGCAAATAAAACCTTTCAAATTAATTGGAAGCGGCAGACTCCAGGTGAGCCTTATCTTCTTCTCCCATTCTCTCTTCATGAGAACTCGAGGATTAGGTGCCTCCTTTGATTGGATCAATGTCGTAGGATCATCAGAGGAAGACCCAGTCTCAATCAGTGTAATTTCTACTATCCCAGTGATGCAACTATCTTGGTCACCTTCTTTGACTAGCATTTTCTGTTGTTCCATTTCATGAGTCACCTAATCGAACTCATCTTGGAAGAAAATTTCAAGTTATGGTTGCATCTTAGCGGTAGTTTCATCAAACCATGGCTCCACATTTCCACAAAAGGGAAAATCCTCTCCTTCTTTCTAAAGTACACATTGAGAGTAGGGTAGTAAGAGACTGAGATCTTCCTAGTCATCCTCAGCACTTTCTACCCCTTGACAGTTGGAGGAGTGTACCCAAGACCATTCTTTCCATTGTTCACCGCCAAACTAGGCTGCTTTGGAACTCCTTGGTGATAGTTCCCCAGTCCCATGCTAGGAAAATACTTCATATTCTTCATCATCTGATTCACTGGCGGACTCCTGATGGCTTCATAGTTAGTCAGAATTTTCTCCTTTGGAGCTTCTTTGGCAATGGCTGCACAAGTGGTGTCTATTTTAAAGCCACTTAGTTGGACTTCCTGGTCTTGTTCTTCCCCATTTTCAATGTTGGCCAAAGTGTTAACCACTTCAGGATCTTCGACCACTAAGACCACCTTCCCCTCATAAATGAAATTCATTTTTTGATGGAGACTAGAGGACACCGCCTTCGCAGGATGCAACCAAGGCCTTCCCAAGAGCATGTTAAAAGTTGCCGGTATATCAATGACTTGGAAATCAACATCAAACTTCACTGGGCCAATCTTTACAGCAAGGGTAATGATGCCAAGGATCTTCCTCTTGGTATTATTGTATGCCCTTATGGTTTGGGTGGTTGGCCTCATTTCTTCCAAGTTGACACCGATACTCTTTGCTGATCTCAATGGCAGCACATTCAAAGTGGACCCATTATCAACAAGAACCTGAGGAACTACTTTGTTAAGGCATTCAACTGTAATGTGGAGAGCCTGATTTTGGGTTTCCTTAGGAAGCTCAGAATCTGAGAACATCAGGGACTGCACTGCATATGCTACTCCAATTATATGTGTGAGGTGCATCAGATTTATCTCAATCGGTACTTGCACATTAGCGAGAGACCTCAAGACTTCACGATGCGAAGGGGATGCCATCAACAATCACCAAATGGAGATATTTGCCTAGGATTTCTTGAGTTGAGCCAAGACTGTGTTCTTGGGCTCGTTCTTTATGCTGCTAGTTCCTGCCTCATTAGCCCTTGGCTGCTTTACTGCTAGAGTCTTGCCCTTGTAGTCTTTCCCACTTCTAGTTTCCATCACATTGATTGGTTTTTTCACAACAATCTCGGTGGGATAACTATCTTCATCATCACTATTGGTTAGGGTGATTATCCCCACCATAGAATCGTCTTCTTCTGATTCTCCTTCCCTGCTTGGGGTGGGAAACCAAGGACCTCCAGAAATATCCACCGCCTGGCTCGTAGCTTCTTAACTACATTAGAAAGCTGTTAGAATGCAGCGTCTACCACCTTTGCGATTGTGTCATTTGGTCCTATTTCCTCCAGATCATCCAATTGCTCCCAGTAGTAAAGATCACTGACAGTTACTTCCCCTAACATTTTGTCAATTTATTCTACCCTTTCTTGCATCCTCAATGTGTTAGAATATACTTCACACAGTTTTTCTTTCAACTCAAATGTGGAGTACTATTTGTCCACATAATCTTACGTCAGCTCTCCAAATTCTCCCTCATTTTCTGAATCTGATGAAGAATCATCTCCCTCCATGCATAGGGAAGGGTAAATGCTACCTGTTGGATCAGCAATTAGGGCATTATTGCCAATGGTGTAGACTGAGAAACATGTTGGATGTTCTGGTGAGTAATATTCTATTTCATCATCATAATCATTGTACCAAGGCCCTTGGTAGTCATCCCAGTCTGGATACCCATCATCCTTAGAGTCATCTCCATCCTTCTCATCTTCTTTTTCATCCTCATCATCATCGTCATCATCCTTCTCTTCGCTGATTTCACTCCCACTGGATTCTTCATCAGATTCCTCAGGACCATCAAATTCTCCCATCCAAACACTCGTAGTATTTAGAGCGTACGGACCAAAAGATTTTTATAGGGTTGGTCTTATCATTACTGGCTCAAAGTTGGGCTAGTCCTGACTCATCATCCTCAGTGTCACTCCCTATGTGGATTAAGGAAGTGTATTCTTTGATCTGCTCCCCTATGGCCAATGTGGTTACTGCTCTGAGAAGATCAGTTGTAATCTCTTCAATTAACTCTGGATTGTCTTTGGAAGTTACAACAGGCTGAATTAGAGAAGTGGGATCACTCTCTTGGTCTTCCCCTAATGCATTTATTGACCCTGTTGATGAAGTCATCTTTGGGGAATCTGGTAGTGCAAGCATATCCTTCCAATAGTACCCGTCCATCCATCCTTTTGGGTTATACACCGAACCTTAAGAATGGGATTGGTATGAGGGTGATGAGGGATATGAAGTGGGATGGTATGAGGATGATGTAATGTGAGAGGTAGGATATGAAGATTGGGGGTGATAGGATGAAGAGGTTCCTCCACTTTGATGGTGGGGGAAAGGTTGATGATATGGTGGAGGCTAATAATGTGGTGCGGTGGATTCTTCTGATGAGGAGGGATGGATAGGGGGCACCCGATCTTCTGAATCTCCCTCTGATGATTCTCTTCTTCTAGAGGTTCTTATGTCTCCAACCCTTTGACTCATGATTTTCCTATAAGCACGGGCATTCATATGATTCTTCCGAGCTCTAGGTACAATGAGTTGAGTAGGGCCACTCTCTATAGTTTCTTCATCCAGATTGTTCACATGATTGGGGGAGTGGATTGGTATTGATATTGGGAGGCTGTTTGATTTTGACCTCAATGGTTCCATTGTCTAACAAGTCCTGAATTGCATGCTATAAACCCAAACATCTTTTAGTAGTGTGCCCCTTCTGAGTGTGGTAGGCACAATACTCATGATCCCTATACCAAGCTGGAGGAGGGTTACTGGTCACTCTTGGAGCCACTGTCCCTAGCAATCCTTGCATCTTTAGCTTCTCATATGTGGCCGTTATGGGCATTCTTAGATCAGAAAACTACCTTTTTGGGTGAGGAGCCTTCTGGGTGGGTGCATCTGCTTGTATTGTGAAGGGCTGTGAAGAAGTGGCTAGTGAGACTGACTGCTAAACTGCACTTACCATATTAGTTTCTAGATCCTTTCCCCATCTGACTCGGGTGTTCTTGCTTGCATCTTGGGAGGATCCTTGATACTGGGCCTCTCTCAGAATTCTATTCTCCACCCGTGTGCCTCTGGCTATCAAGGCATCAAAAGTTTACAAATACTGATAGTGAAAAACATCATAATAGGGCTTTACATCTCTACCTGCTCTGCTTCAGAAGGCCTATTTGCCATCTTGTCTCTGAATCTCGTCAAGAAGGCAATGAATCCTTCCTTAGGCTACTGCCTCAATGTCTCAAGCTCCTGACCTTTCACATCGACCTTAGTATTGTAGGAGTATTATTTTATGAAGGCCTTCACTACCGTGGCCCAATTCTGAGTTTATGATGACTCCAACTGTGTGAGCCATCTCAGTATTAGTCCTGATAGGGTTAACATGAAGGCTTGCCCCATCTGGTTATCTGCATGCCACAACTTGGCGATGCTGAGGAAGACCTTGAGATGAGCCTTGGGGTCTCCTGATCCATCAAACCTATCAGTTTTCCACTTGAATTTTTTTGAAATTCTCGCTCCAGAGAAGAATCTCATTTCCTCAGAATCCACTTCTGAGCCTTTTCCTGCTCGAATCATGTTCTTCAACTTCTTTAACTGCTCTCTGAGCTTCCTTTCCTTCTCTGTCTTTGGAGGCTCAAAGCGGATGTGTGCTGTGAATTCCTCCTCTTCATCTTCGATCACCACCCTAGGAGGAGGAACCCTGGAATAGGCCCCTCGTTGACCATTGGGATGGGTAGGTGAAGATCCTCTCTGACCAGTTGGCTAGACATGCTCTGGTTCCTATGAGTCGATTCAGGAAGAATTTCCACAATGACCTGGAGCTTCATTCTAGTCCACAACTCATGTTGCCGGTGCTGGCTCATTCCTGGGATCAGCTTTGGGAGGGTTCTGAAGTGCATACAGTATCTGAGCTATCCCTCTTTTGACTTCAGCCATTTATGTCTGTAAGGTCTCCAAGGGACGGACCCAGGCTTGTTCGGGTGTTTTCGTGTTGGGTGAATCCATGCTTACTGGACTATAATCACTTGGTAGTAGATAATCTCGAAGAGATGACGGAGGTGATTCTGGATTTAGGCGGGTCAGCCGATTACCCTGATGCATCTAAAGGGACTGCGACAAATACTTGAGATGTGGAATTGTGCTTGAACCAAAAGTGGTTTATTTTAGGATTCTTGAATTCCCAACTTGTTCACACATTCACTAGATTATCAACCAATGATCCATCCAAAGTTAGTCCGCTTAATGATAGGGGGTGGATAGGGTTCGATGCCCCTGGTCCACCCAATGTCATAAGCGGGAGATTTATACAAATGGCTTATCGAGAATATTCCCATAAGACATTCCATGTAATAAAGTCATGCTTTCCTTGCTCTTTTCCCATTAGGTGTCCTTCCTCCTTATTTTCTTGGGACTTCTCGGGACTTGACGTGACTCTGGCTGGATTGCCCCCGAGTCACGTGTCTGGACTTTTTCCTTAAGGAGGAGGGACACCTTTTATCTGAAACCCACTTTAGAAAAGCAATTCTTTACGACGGGAATATAGTGTAGGAACATTCCTTTTCAAGACCACAAATAAGTTCTACAATTAGCTTGTGGTGCTCCTAGCTTCCTCATCTATTTTCTACATGATGCAAGCATGCAGTGGATGCAATAGGACCGACAAGGCTTCCTTGAGAGGATCTATATACATAAGGTACATGATCCTTTTGATATACCTGTAGGTATGAGATCAAGGGGGTGACTTCCTTGCCCATTACTTGTGACTACACACGAGGTTAAGCAATTGGCCACGGGGTGGTGGAACTATGAGTGATTGTGTGCAAAAGTGTAATGTAGGGTAATCATCATTCAATCTCAGAATTCCGTAAAGTGCTCAGACCTCCCCGAGGGTGCTCGCACAAATATGATTATCCTCGCCATTTGATGATGCATTCGATCTCAGAATGTTATAAACTGCACGGACCTCCCCGAGGGTGCTGGCATAAATATAACATCCTCACTATTTGACGAAACCTTTCATTCTTGTACAGGAAGCGATTATCATTTGCTCTCAAAGTACTCTCCATGAAATGCGTTGACCTCCCCGAGGGTACAGGCATGACAGGGAGTCCCTCGCTAAATGATTTCACTTCGAGCACGATGCATGATGCAGTTAGTGAATATAATTACAAACATGGGGTTAGCCAAACATGTTTTCAAACAAATGTGGTGGAAAATGTTCTTGCATTTACAGGTAGCATCTAGTATTGGAGGCTTGACATTTGTCCCCAGTGGAGTCGCCACTATGAGGGTAGCGGCCG
This sequence comes from Macadamia integrifolia, assembly GCF_013358625.1. NCBI lineage: Eukaryota > Viridiplantae > Streptophyta > Magnoliopsida > Proteales > Proteaceae > Macadamia > Macadamia integrifolia. The sequence continues at coordinate 245,706 of NW_024870510.1, read as the reverse complement.
GAGATGGATCCCCGCCCTCTCCTCTCTCTCTCTCTTCACCTTTATTTGGAGGGGGAGGGGGTTCGAGTCATGTGTGCTTCACTTATGGGCCTAGCACCGTCGTATCGCCGGTTAGAGATACATGGAGGCCTATTTTGTAAGGGTGTAAAATTCATCATTTGAGACGAGGGTTTTGATGATGGTCCAATTTGGGGATCGGGATCATGCAAATGGGGTTTGGAGTCACCACTTAGGGTTATGGGCCTAGGACCTAGGGGTTGGCCCGATTCTTGAGAAAAGGGCCCAAAATTTGGTCTGGTCTAGAGATTTAGGGTAAGTGTCAGGTTACAGAGTTGAGAAGGTGCTAAGCACCTAATCTGCCCGGTTCAATAGGCCTTCTTGCTAGATACTTGAGAACGAACATTTTTCACAATTATTACTATTCCACATGTATGACTAAGTTATCATCCATATATACATTAATTGAAATCAAACTATTATATACACTAAAACAAAGCTTATTAGATGTCTACATTATGCTTGAATGAGGAGAGAGATTATACCTGAATTTAACCCCTGATTGGTACCGGCTAGGACTATTTTTCAGATTCTTCTGGCTCAAGGGAAGATGGTCTTGACCTCCAACTTCCTTTCTTGAGAGATGCTGATTGTGATGGTATCTGGACAGGGCTCCAACTAGGAATGATCGCTTCTGAATTTGGATTCGGACAGAGCTTCAGCTAGGGAAGGTTATTTCTGGCTTGGGATTCGGATAGAGCTTCAGCTAGGGAAGGCTATTTCTGGGCTTGGGATGAGGTGGCACTCCGGTAGAGCTTCCATTGGGGATAGGATAAGGGAGGGATGGGCTGAGGTGGCACTTCAGCAGAGCTTTCACTGGGAATGGCTATTCTTGGAAAGATTCCAGGGACACTCGAATAGTGGTTTGGCTAGGAAAGGCTATTTTCAGGTTTGGGATGAGGTGGCACTCCGATAGAGCTTTCGATGGGGATAGGCTAAGGGAGGGCTAGGCTGAGGTGGCACTTCGACAGAGCTTTCGCTGGGAATGGCTATTCCTGGAAAGATTCCAGGGACACTCGGATAGAGGTTCGGCTAGGAAAGGTTATTTTTGAAAAAGAAACGGGCTGACCTAAAAATGGATTGAAGAACTCTAAAGTCCCGAAGAACACTTTGAAGATCTAAACAGAGTTTCAGATCTTAACAAAGATCTCTTTGTAGACCCGAAGAACCTCAAAAAAGGGGGTGGTTTCTATCTCAAGAACACTCAAGGGAGGTGGCTCAAGAACATACTATTTTTGGCTAAAGACTGGATCTAACTAAGAATTTGGATTGAAGATCTTCAAGATCCCGAAGAACACTTCGAAGATCCGAATGAATTTTTGGATCTTGACGAAGATCACTCCGAAGATTAGAAGAAAATCAAGAGGGGGGAGGGGAGGAAAATTTCACTCTAAAAGGGGTTCAGGTGTCTGTTGGTGTGTTTTTCTAGGGGAGACGAGGGTTTTTATAGTTTTTTTTCAACCAAGTAGGAGAGGGGGGAATCCCTTTATCTAGTGGACGAAAGGGGGGCTCTTGCCTAAAGTGAAGAGATAAGATTTTTATCCAATGGGTAAAAAGGGGGGTTGAAGGCAAAAATGGGTGGAGAGGGCTTTTGTCCAGTAGGTAAAAGGGGGTTTTCAAAAAAAATGAGAGGAGAGATAAATTTTAGCTTGGAAAAAAGTATTTTTGGAAAAGTGGGAGGAGAGAGAAAGTTTTACCGAAAAAGGTAGTTTTTGAAAAAGTAGGAGGAGAGAGAAAGTTTTACCAGAAAAGGTAGTTTTCAGAAAAGTGGGAGGAGAGAGAAAGTTTGGAAAAGGTTGTTTTCAAAAAAGGGGGAGGAGAGAAGATTTTGTCGAAAAAGGTAGTTTTCAAAAAAGTAGGAGAGAGAAGGTTTTGCTGGGGGTGCAGGAGATGTCACGGGTACACGAATGCATGGGTGCAGGCATAGTGTGCATGGTGTGCGGGCCATGTGTGCATGGTGTGCGGGCACAGTGTGCATAGTGTGAGGGCCATGTGCACGGTGTGCGGCCAGGTGTGCATAGTGTGTAGGCCATGTGCACAGTGTGAGGGCTAGGTGTGCATGGTGTGCAGCTGGGGCCTACACACTGTGTGGCAGGGCTGCTCACAGTGTGCGACAGGGCCACGCATAGCGTGTGGCATGCCCGCGCATGGCGTGCAGTAGGCCTACCTAAGGCGTATGGCAGGCCTACGCATAGCGTGTGGCAGATCCGTGTATAGGGTGCAACAGGCCCACGCACAACATGCAGCAGGCCCACATATAGAGTGTGGTAGGCTCACGCATAGCGTGCGGCAGACCCATGCACAACGTGCAGTAGACCTACGCACAACATGCTGTAGACCCACGCACAGTGTGTGGCAGGCCCGTGCACAGGTGTGCCGCCAGGATGGGCTTGGCTGGGTTGGTTGGCTTGGTTGGGTGGCTGGTGTGAGCGACATGTACGCGAAAAAAACATGATTTTTCTGGAATGATTGTCAGAGATCCGTCGGTCTGATTTTGGCATACCATATATCGTCAGAATCATATTTTCGAGCACTATCCATTTTTATGGTCATCTTGACTGGATTTCTTCATATATGAAAAGTAAAAATTGGACCCCTTCCCTCCCTCATGGGGATTTCTAGGGTTTTAGACCCAGGAGTGTTTTGGGGTTATCTAGGTAGGTAAGGATGAATTTTAGGGTGTTTGGGTTAGGTGAGGGATTTTTTCAGGTTTCCAATGGGACTGTCCATGTGCATGGCATATGTTCGGGAAGGTGTGATTTTCTGGGGATGATTGCTGGAGATCCGTCGATCCTATTTTGGCATATCATATATCGTCAGAATCGTATTTTCAAGCACTATTCATCTGTATGGTCATCTTGACCAGATTCCTTCATATATGAAAAGTCAAAATTAGACCTTCCTCTTTCCCACATGGGGATTTCCAGGGTTTTGGATAGGGAAATTTTTCCATTAGCAGCTCTGTCAGTCAGAAGTCGGAAGTCACGTCCATGATCCATATTTCATCATAGCCAAAGGAGGGTGACAAAATTGGGTGTCTACAGCTCCATCAAAGAATAACTGCCATTCACTAGCTATGTCTTCTTCTATTGTTGTGTTTTCTTCATCCGGAAAGGCATCATCCAAGGCTCTTCCATCTTTTGTGGGGTGGGTAGCCAAATGATCGGCTATAGCTTACCCCTTGATAGACTTCTGAGTAACATAGTTGATGTCAAATTCTGATAACAATAGCAGCCATCGAGGCATCCTTCTTGTTAGAGTTAGTTTCTCAAAGAGGTACTTGACTGGATCCATCCTTGAGATCAAACGTACTGGATAAGCTACCATGTAGTGTTGCAGCCTTTTTGTTGCCCAAATCAATGCAGCACAAGTTCTTTCCAAAGATGTGTACCGTGTCTCATACTACAAGAATTTCTTGTTGAGGTAGTATATGGCATGCTCTACCCCCTTCTCTATTTTCTTTTGTGCTAACAATGAGCCACAGAATATTCTTCCAATGATAAGTACAACAGAAGTGGTTCTCCTTCCACCGGTGGTGTCAATACTAGTGGGTTCATAAGATATCCTTTTATCTTATCAAAAGCTTGTTGGCATTGGTCTATCCATTCTATGGGCTGATCTTTCTTTAATAGCTTGAAAATTTGTTCGCAGATCGTAGTCAATAGAGCTATGAATATGCTACTGATATACTGAATATGACCCAAGAATCCCCATATCTCTTTCTCAGTGCGGGCGTTTCTTGGATTTCCTTGATCTTGATAGGGTCGACTTCGATGCCCCTTTCACTCACCAAGAACCCCAATAATTTTTCTGTTGTTGCCCCAAATACACACTTCTGAGGATTCAACTTCAGTTGATACCTTTTTATCCTTTCAAAGAATCGTCGTAGTGTAGGAATATACCCCTGCTGATCCCTTGACTTAATTATCATGTCATCTACATAGACTTCCACATCCTTGTTCATCATGTCATGCAATATGGCTATAGTTGCTCTTTGATAAGTTGCCTCGGTATTCTTTAGTAATAAGTTCCCCATAGAGTGGTAAATGAGGCCTTTTCACGATCTTCTAGATGCATGCTCACATGATAATAACTTAAGAATCCATCCATGAATGATAGCAAGGCGTGTCTTGCGGTGTTGTCAATCAACACATCAATGTGAGGTAGTGGGAAATCATCTTTAGGACTCACCTTGTTAAGATCCTGAAAATCCACGCACATACGTACCCTACCATCTTTCTTTGGAATTGGTACTATGTTGGCCAACCATTGGGGGTACTTCACCACTTGTAGAAACCCTACGTTCCACTGCTTCATAACTTCTTCTCTGATCTTTTCACTCCATTCTGGAGTATTCTTTTGAGCTTCTATTTGAAAGGCTTTGCCTCAGGGTAGGTCAAAAAATGATGTTGCACGATGTTGGGGTCTATCCCAGGCATATATCCTTATAAGGCTAGGCAAAGACTTCAGCAAACAACTTTAGAAGACTGATCATCTGCTCTGCTTCTTCATCATCCAGGGTGGTACCAATTTTTACCTCTCGAAGGCATTGGTCGGTTTCCAAATTAATAACTTGGGTATCCTCATGGATGGGTTGGGCTTTCTTTGGATTGCATTGTTTTATTAAGTCATGATATTTATCAAGATCATCATCTGAAAAAGGAGGCAAGTCATACTCGGAATAAAAAATTTCATTCCTGAAAGATGGAGTAATAGACTCAACATACACAAACTCTGGACTTTCCTTAAGAGGGGAAACAAACACATAATCATAAACAGAGGACTCAACAACAGACTCGATCAACAATTTGATGCTTTTGTCAGTGGTATTTAGGTCGGTTGACTCAGCAACATGAGTAAATTTGAAGTTCTCTCCAATGTTTGTCCAGTTCAGGAGTGGTTCAATAGACTGATGGATGAGCATATGTAGCAAAGAGTCTTTTTCTTCTTCCAGGAAGGTCATTGCTATCTCTTCAGTGGTGCTAACATTGTTCTCTTTGGTAGGTGCTTGCTTGTTCACAAAGATGGGCTGATCAACCTTATGTTCTCTAAAGCCAAACTTTCTGAGGGGTGAAAAGCGGTGGAGACTACTCAACCCTCTCTCTATAAAATCCAACTTTTCAAGCCTATTGATTGAGGCCATCCCTGTTCATCGGTCACACCTCTGACCACCATCATGGACCTTTCTATTGCAGTTGATTCGGGCGAAGTACATACAGACCATCATTCTTTGTGCTCTTCTTTGCTTTGCATACATGCTTCTTTCTCTTAACGGTCTGGGCTTGAGCTCATGTAACTCTTGAGCTCATGGTTCTTGCAGAAAGGAACAAATGTGGCTCTTCATATCAGTGGGAAGATGCAAACTTCAGACAAGTCTTATCTTCTTTTCCCATTCTCTCTTCAGGAGGACCTGGGGGCTTGGTGCCTCTTTGGACCATATCAACATCGTAGGATTGCCAGAGGAGAACCCATCTTTAATCAATGCTACTTTTACTATTCCAGTAATGTAGCTTTCCTGATCACTTTCTTTGGTTTGTAGTTGTTCTAACTCATGAGTTACCCAGTCGAACCCATCTTGAAGGAACACTTCGAACCTTGGTTGCATTCTTGCGGTGGTTTCATCAAACCAAAGCTCAACATTCCCATAAAAAGAAAATCGTCTCCTTCCCTTACGAAACACCCATTGAGAGTGGGGTAGTAAGAGGCATATTTTTTTGGGTAATTCTTAGTACTTTTTGCTCCTTGTTGACATTGTTGCTTTCTGATCCAGGGGTTTGAGGATTATACCCTAAACTACTTCTTCCTTTGCTCACAACCAAAGTAGGTAGCTTTTGAACACCCTGATGATTATACCCTAAAGTATTGTATGTTTTTCATCATTTGATTCACTGATGGACTCTAGACTTCTTCATAATCAGCTGAGATGTGCTCTTCAGATGTCCCTTTGGCGAGGACTGCGCAAGTTCCTTCTATTTTAAATTCACTAAGTTGGATCTCTTCGGCTTGTTCTTCTCCTTTTTCAATATTAGCCAGAGTATTCACTATCTCCGGATCTTCTGTGATAGTGATCACCTTCCCCTCATATAGGAATTTCACCTTTTGATGAAGATTGGATGACACTGCCCTTGCCCTTGCATGGTGTAGCCATGGCCTTCCTAGAAGCATATTGAAAGATGCTAGTATGTCGATGATTTGGAAGTCAATATTGAACCTCACCGGGCCAATGAAACCAGCCATGGTAAGGATCCCCAAGACTTCCCTTTTGATATTATCATATGCTTGCATAGTCTGGTTTGATGGCCTCATCTCTTCCATATTGGCACCAATGCTCTTGGTTGACCTCAAAGGTAGAACATTCAAAGTAGACCCATTGTCAACGAGGACCTAAGGAATAATTTTGTCAATGCATTCCACCATTATATGCAAAGCTCTATTGTGCTGGGTTCTTTTAGCTTGGAGCTCAAAATTTGAAAACATCCGTGACTGCATTGCATATGTTGCCCCTACTATTTGTGAGAGATGTATCAGATCTATCTCAATAGGCACTTGCACATTGGTGAGGGACTTCAGGACTACTTTGTAGTGTGAAGGGGAGGCCATCAATAATCCCCAAATTGAGATATTGGACTAGGCCTTTTTGAGTTGGGCCAAAATTGGGTTCTTTGGTTCTTTCTTTGAGCCACTTGTTCTAGCCTCATTGGTCCTTGATTGTTCTACCACTAGGGCCTTGCCCTTGTAGTCTCTTCTGCTTCTAGTCTCCATTATATTGACAGGCTTCTTCACAAAAATCTCCATGGGATAATGATCCTCATCATCACTGTCCGTTATGATAATTATCCCTACCATAGGATCATTCTCTTCTTTAGATTCTCTTTACTTGCTTGGGGTGGGAAGTTGAGATCCTCCACAGATATCAAGAGCCCTAGCTCACAATTTCTTGACTGAGTTGGAAAGCTATTGGAATCCGGCAACCACTGCTTCTGCAAATGTATCTTCTCCCCCTATTTCCTCAAGGTTTTCCAATTGTTCTGCATAGTAACATTCACTGATGGTTACTACGCCCAACATTTGACCAATTTCTTCAACTCGGAGCTTCATCGCGTCTAAGCGCCCATAAATATCACACATTTGTTCTTCAAGATCTGCCACAGAATTCTCATGACATTCAAAGATATTTTTATGATCTTTGAAGTCCTCACTACTTTCTGGGTCTGATGTGGACCCATCTTCCTCCATGTGGATTGTGAGTGATGATTGGATAGCATTTGTCTGGTCAATTATTGGGTTATCTTCATCGATAGCATACACCGAGTATCCTCCTAGATCCCTTGGTGAGTAATACCCAAATTCATCATCTTCATCATTATTCCAAGGTCCCTGGTAGTCATTGTCATCCCAATCCTTATACGCATCATCATTTCTAGCATCAGAGTCATCACCATCATCCTAATCTTCAATCTCATTGCCATCATCACCATCCTCTTTTTCACTGATTTTCCCTTCACTTGGTTCTTCATTAGATTCCTCATGGCCCTCGACTTCTCCTGCATCCAATCATTCATAGTATTCAGAGCGTATGGATAAAAAAATCTCCATAGGGCCAGACTTGATCTCATTGGCTCAGGGCCTAATCAGACCAGACTCATCATCTTTGGTGTCACTCCCTATATGGATTAGGGGGGGTGTGCTCCTTGATTTGCTCAGCTACTGCTAATGCCATTACTGCTCTGAGAAGATAATCTATGACTTCTTCAATGGTCTCTGGACCGTCCTCCTGAGGTACGGTTGTCAATCAAAGATGTGGGATTAATGTCTCGACTTTCTCCTAAGACATTCACTGAACCTATTGACGAGGTCACTTTTGGAGATTCCGGCAATACAAGCATATCCTTCCAACTGTACTCGCCAATCCATCTTTCTTTTTGGTTATCCACTGAACCTTGAGAATGGGAATGGCATGAGGGTGATGAGGGATATGAGGTGGGGTGACATGAAGGTGATGTGATGTAGGAGACAGGGTATTTTGATGGGTGGTAAGATGATGATGATGAGGCTCCTTCTCTTTAATGGTATAGTGAAGGTTGATGGTATGGTGGAGGTTGATGGTATGGTGAAGGCTGAAGGTATGATGTGAAGGATTCTCCTGTTGACGATGGAGGAGGGATGGCAGATACCTGATCTTCTGATTCTTCTTCTAATGACTCTTATCTTTTGGGAGTTCTCATGACTTTGGCCCTTTACCTAGTGATTTTTCAGTAGGCGCGGGCACTCATATGATTTTTTCGAGCTCTAGATTTGATGAGTTGATTGGGATCACTCTCTATTGTTTCCTCTTGTAGATTATATATATGACTCGATCGAGAGCCATAGAACATGGGACGATAGAAGTGCCTGTCCGCATAGTACATATAAGTGGACCTTTGGAAAGAGTCATATTCCTTCTGATAAGCCATCTTGATGAAGTTGATTATATGCCTTACTATTTTTGGGGGGAGAGATAATCTTTTCACATGTAATAATTTTTCTACCCACTTATGTCGCTTCTGGAGATGGTATCTCTTGGAGTTCCTGATGAGACGAGTTGGATTATAGAACTGAGGATCAAAATCTTTCCGATCATTCATTATTGACAACATGTTGATAGCTATATGATCTGGGAGTGGATTGATAGTGACATTGGGAGGCTGTTTGACTTTATCTTCATAGTCTCGTTGTCTACCAAGTCCTAAATTGCATGTTGAAGACCTAGGGATCTTTCAGTGTTGTGCGCTTTCTAATCATGGTAGGCACAATATTCATGGTCTCGGTACCAAGCTGGGGGAGGATTGCTTATCACCCTTGGAGCTACAGTGCCTAACAGTCCTTGTTTCTTTAACTTCTCATATACTACTACCATAGACATCCCCAAATCAGTGAATTGTCTCCTTGGGCGAGGAGGCTTATGAGCAAGAGCATCTGCTTGTATCACAAATGGTTGTGAAGAGGTGGTAGGTGACATTAACTATTGGACCGCACCTACCACATTGGTTTCAGGATTCTTTCCTCACCCAACTCTGGCATTCTTTCCCACATCTTGAGAAGCTCCTTGATACTGTGTATCCCTTAGGATTTTGTTCTCGACACGTGTCTTGGTGGCTATCAAAGCATCAAAAGTTTGTAGATGCTGATAGTAGAGAACAACATAGTAAGTCTTGGATAGGTTTTCAATCAGCATCTCTACCTATTCAGCTTTAGGAGGTCAGTCTGCCAACTTGGAGGTCTTTTCTCTAAACCTCATCAGAAAGGCAATGAATCCTTCTCTAGGTTGCTGTCTCAAGGTCTCAAGTTCCTGACGCTTCACATCTACTTCAGTTTTGCAGGAGTACTACTTGGTGAAGGCTTTCACCACTGTTGTCCAATTCTACATCTAGGTAGACTTCAATTGTGTGAGCCACCTCAATGCTAGTCCTAACAATGTCAACATGAATTCCTGCCCCATCCAATTATTAGCTAGTTGCCATGACTTGGCAATGCTGAGGAAGATCTTCAACTGAGCCTTGGGGTCCCCTGACCCTTCAAATCTATCAATTTTTCATTTGAACTTCTCAGAAATCCTTGCCCCAGAAAAGAAACTCATCTCATCAGAATCCACTACTTGACTTTTTGAACTCTTTCCTGCTTGGATCATATTCTCCAACTTTTCTGACTGCTTTCTGGTTTTTCTTTCTCTCTCTTTCTCTGGAGGTTCCATCTGGACATGTGCTGTAAACTCTTCTTCCTCATCCTCAATCACAACCCTTAGTGGAGGAACTTGGGAATAAGTTTCTCGTTGACCATTTGGATGGGATGGTTTTGGTTCTCTTGACTCAAATCTAGAGGAAGTTCCATGATGACCCTTGGGTCTGTTCTGTTCTTACTCTCCTATGATCGGAGTGGGGTCAGCCCTAGGATTAGTCTTGGGAGGGTTCCACAACAGGTGCAATTATTGAGCTAATCTATTATTGACTTCAGCCATTTCTGTTTGCAACATCTCTACTGGTGAACCCATGCTTGCTTAGGTGATTCAGTGTTGAGTGGAGCCATGTGAATTGGACTGTATTCACTTGGAAGGAGACAATCTTGGAGAAACGACGGAGGTGACATTGGACTTAAGTGATTCAATCGACTACCCTGACATGTCCAAACGAACCACGGAGAATATTTGAGGTGTGGAATTGTGCTTGAACTAAAAGTGGTTTATTTTAGGATTCTTACATTCCCACCCCTTTATTCATTCATCCACTCAATTGTTAACTAATGATTCATCCAAAGTTAGTACACTTAATGATAGGGAGTGGATAGGGGTTGATGCCCCTAGTCAACTCAATGTCATAGGTGGGTGATACACACAAATAGCTTGAACAAAATATTCCTGTAAGACATTCTTTGTTAACAAAGTCATGCTTTCCTTATTCTTATCCCACAAGGTGACCTTCCTCCTAGTTTCCTCAGATCTTTTTAGATAATTTGGCATTTTGTGGAACTTTACAGGAACTACCAAATCATCCATATCTCATTTCTAAAGAGGAAGGATACCCTTTATCCAAAACCCACTTAGGAGAGCATTTCTTTATGACTAGAATGCATTATAGGAAGATTCCTTTTCAAAACCTCAAATAAATTCTACAGATAAACTTGTGGCATTCCTAGTGTTTTCCATCTATTTTCTACATGATGCAAGTATGCAGTGGATGCAATAGGACCGACAAGGCTTTCTTGACAGGATCTATATACGCAAGGTACGTGATCCTTTTAATATACCAGGAGGTATAAGATCAAGGGGGTGACATCCTTGCTCATTACTCGTGACTACACACGCGGTTAAGCCATTGGCTACGGGGGTGGTGGAACGGTGAGTGATTGTGTGCAAAAGTGTAATGTGAGAATATCATTATTCGATCTCAAAATGTTATAAAGTGCACGGAACTCCCCGAAGGTGCTAGTACAATTATGAACATCATAGCCATTTAACAATACCCCACACACTTGTACAGGAAGTGGCTATCATTTTCTCTCAGACTACTCTCCATGGCATGCATTGACCTCCTCGAGGGTACGGGCATGACAGGGAGTCCCTAGCCAAATGATTTCACTTCGAGCATGATGCATGATGTAGTTAGCGAATATAATTACAAACATGGGGTTAGACAAACATGTTTTCAAATAGATGCGGTGGAAAACATTCTTAGATTTAGTGGTAGCATCTAGTGTTAGAAGCTTGACATGTATCCCCAGTGGAGTCGCCACTGTGAGGGTAGCGACCGGAATTTCTTCCCTTCTTCCCCCTTTTTATGGGGGAGGAAAGAGAGACTTTTGTTTTGGCCCTCTCTCCTTTCTTTCTCTTTTTTAGGGAGGGGTTTGTCGTGTGTGCTTACCCATAGGGCCCGCACACCGTACCGTCACTCAGAGATACGTGGGGACCTATTTCGTAAGTGTGCAAAGGTCGTCATTGAGATGTGTATTTGATGATCGTTCAATATGGGGGATTATGATCATACAAAAGGAGTTTGGAGTCACCACCTAGGATTATGGGCCTAGGACCCGGGGGTAGGTCCAATTCCTAAGAAAAAGGCCCAAAAGTTGGTCTGGTCCAGAGATTTAGAGTACGTGCCAGGTTGTAGAGTTGGGAAGGTGTTAGGCACCCAATCTACCCAATTCAATCGGCCTTCCTACTAGAGCTTGGGAATGGACATTTTCCATAATTATTCCTATTCCGCATGCATGGCTAAGTTATCACACATATATACATTAACTGAATTTAATTAATTATGTACACTAAAACAAGGTCATTAAAAAGTCTACATTATGCTAATTCGGGTGAGAGATTATACCTGAGCTTGACCCTTGTTTCGGGTCAAGAGGGTGGACCCCTGATTAGTGCTGGCACAAACTTTCTTGTGGATTCTCCTAGCTCAGGGGAAGATGGTCTTGACCTCCAACTTCATTCTTCAAGAGATGCTAATTGTGGTAATATTTGAATAGAGTTCCGGCTAAGAACGGTTACTCTCAAATTTGAATTTCAGCAAAGCTTCGTCCAGGGAAGGCTACTTCCGAGCTTAGGCTGAGGTGTCACTTCGGCAGAGCTTCCACTGGGGAGGGCCTACTTTTGGATTTTGGCTGAGGTGACACTCTGGTAGAGCTTCCGCTGGGGATAGAGTATGGGAGGGAAAGGCTGAGGCTTGAAGAAATTCAAATGATTGAAGAACTTCGAAGGCCCGAAGAACACTTCGAATCTATGAAGATCGCTTCGAAAACTTAAAGAACCTCAAAGAGGGGAATGAGGGTAGAGTTTCTCCTGCAGGGGATGCTCACTTGGAAAAATTCGGATGATTAAAGAACTTTGAAGGCTCGAAGAACACTTCAAAGATTCGAAGAACACTTCGAATATTATAAAGATCGCTTCAAAGACTTGAAGAACTTCGAAGGGGGAGGGGAGAGAGGGGTAGAACTTCTCTACAAAGGGTGCTCACTAGGAGGCTTGAGTGTGAAAAACCAAAGGGAGGGGGTATTTATAGATTTTTTGGGCTAATGGTGTGGAAATGGGGATTTCCTTGGCCAATGGGATAAAAAAGTAGATTTGCCTGGCCAATGGGGTAAAAAAGTAGATTTTTGGGCACATGGGGTGAAAGATGAATTTTCTTGGCCAATAGGATGAAAAGATGCTTTTCTTAGCCAATGAGGTGAAAAGATGCTTTTCTTGGCCAATGGGGTGAAGGAAGTGATTTTTTGGCCGATGGGGGAAAAATGCTTTTTTGGCCAATGGAGTGAAAAAAATGTTTTTTTGGCCAATGGGAGGTTACGGTGTAGGGTACGCTAGCGGGGGGTGTGGAGTATGCAAGCTGGTGAAGAGGGAATCTCATCCAAAATACGATCATCAAAGTGGGGGTGTCAATCACCGATGGGGGTGTGTAGGGTGTGCCGGGCCGCAGTGGCATGGCGAGGGGTAGCTTGATAGGGCACAGGGCCTCCAAGGTAGGGAATGGGGCCGTATAATAGAGCCAAGAGTAGTGAGGGGCGGGGCATGGGCGGGGCTTGGGAGTGTGGGGGGGGACCACACGCAGTGAGGGGTGGGGCACTCATGGGCAGGACTAGGGTTTCGCGTGGGCGGGGCTTGGGCGCGCGAGACTAAGTATGGATATACATGGTGCTCACATAGGCGGGGTTTGGGTGCTCATGGCTAGGTGTGGGTGTGCATGGTGCTTGCATGGGCGTACATATGTGGGGTTTGGGTGCTCGCATGGGTGGGGTTTGGGTGCTCATGGCTAGGTGTGTGTGTGCATGCACTATCTTTTGGGAATGATTGCGAGAGATCTGACGGTCCTATTTTTACATACCATACATATTGGAAACATGATTCTGAGTATTATCCATCTATATGGTCGCTTTGGACTAGATTCCTTCATATATGAGAAGTCATAATTGGACCCTTCTAGGGTTTCTAGGGTTTTTGGGTAAGTATGGAGTGTTGGATGACTTCAAGCTATGGTACTTGGATAATGAAAGTGGGAGAGGGGGAGTGGGCATAGCAGTTGACAAATTCCTTAAAATGATGTTGTGGATGTTAAGGGACTTTGAGATAAGATCATCGCCATTAAACTGGTGCTCGGTGATGAGATTGTTAGCATAGTTTGCGCTTATGCGCCACAAGCAGGACTTGATGACAGGGTTAAACTACAATTCTAGGAATACATGGATGAAATGATGCAGAGTCTCGACCGAGAGAGAGTTATTATTGGTGGGGATCTTAATGGCTATGTGGGTAGGGATCATAGAGGATATGAGGAGGTGCATGGAGGATACGGAGTCGAGGAGAGGAACATAGAGGGGACCTCAGTGTTGGACTTTGCGATGGCATATGACCTCTGTATTACAAATACTTTCTTCGAGAAAAAAGAAGCACATTTAGTTACTTATAAGAGTGGATTGCACACAAGCCAGATTGATTTCTTTATGACTAAAAGGCCCAACAGAATGCTTTGTAAAGATCGTAAGGTTATTCTGGGAGAGAGTCTAACGACACAACATAGACTGCTGGTCATAGATATGTACTTTAGTATGAGGCAACACAAGAAGGCGATACATTTATGCCAAAAAATAAATTGGGAGATGACTACATGGAGTCCCCCTAAAATCCTTTATAGATAAAATGATCGAACGAGGCCCGTGGGACTACGTGGAAAATACTAATGAGATGTGGACTATAATGACGGATAGCATAAAGGAAATGGCTAAAGAGGTCCTAGGCATGACTAATGGTAGATGGCGTACCTCTAGAGAGACCTGGTGGTGGAACAATGAGGTCCAGCTGCCATTAAGACAAAAAAGGAATGTTTTAAGAATTGGCAAAAAACTAACAAAATTAAGGATAGAACAAGATACCACACAGCTAGGAATGAGGCTAGGAGGATTGTGGGGAAAGCTAGAGCAAAGAAATATGATGATCTATATGAGAACCTTAACACAAGGGAGGGAGAAAAAGAGATCTATAGGATAGCTAAAATAAGAGAAAGATTGAGCAGAGACTTGGACCAAGTTAGATGCATTAAAAGCGAGGAAGGTAGAGTGCTGATACTAAATGATGACATTATGAAGAGATTGAGTGATTATTTTTGTAACCTACTAAATGGAGGTACTGTGACTGAGAGGGTGAACCTAGCTGTAGAGGGGGGTAGACATGACACCAATCAAACTTTGGAAGAGCTTAATGGACATTTACCGCAAGTTGACGAAACTGAGGTTGACGAGGCCATGCCAAGGATGAATATTGGGCTAATGATGGGTCCAAATGAGATCCCAGTTGAAGTTTGGAAGAGCTTGGGAGGACGTGGAGTGACTTGGTTGACCAAGTTATTTAACAAGATCTTGAGTCAAAGTCTATACCGAATGAGTGGAGGTGAAGCATTGTGGTTCCGATTTATAAGAACAAAGGGGACGTCCAAGACTGCAATAATTATAGGGGCATAAAACTTACGAGCCACACCATGAAGCTATGGAAAAATGTTATTGAAGCCCACCTAAGAAAGAAAACCAATGTATCAGAGAATCAATTCAGTTTTATGCCAGGGAGATCAACAACCGAAGCCATTTATCTCCTAAGGAGGCTTATGGAAGTTTTTAGAGCCCACAAAAAGGATCTACATATGGTCTTTATTAATCTAGAGAAGAAGGGTCAGATTAACTATGTGGATATAATTAAGGATATATACGAGGGAGCGGTGATGAATATGAAAATGAGAGATGGACAATGTAATGAATTTCCGATCATAATTGGGTTACATTAAGGATCTGCTCTAAGCCCTTATCTGTTTGCACTCATTATGGATGACCTAACTAGGCACATCTAAGACTCAGTCCCATAGTGTATGCTATTTGTGGATGATATTATGCTGATAGATGAAACTATGGATGGGATTAATACTAAACTAGACCTATGGAGATCAAACTTGGAATTAAGAGGTTTTAGGTTAAGCAGAACAAAGACAGAATATATGATGTGCTCCTTCAGTCAATCTAGAGGAGGGGAGGGAGTGGTGAAGCCTGGGGAGCAAAAACTAACTCGGAGGGACAGTTTTTAAATACTTAGGGTCTATCATCAACAAAGAGGGGAATATAGAAGATGATATTACTTACAGGATTAAAGTGGGGTGGATGAAGTGGAGAGGAGCGTCGGGAGTATTATATGATAATATAATACCTATTAAACTCAAGGGTAAATTTTACAGGACAGTTATACGACCAGCTATGATGTATGGAGCAGAATGTTGGGCCGCCAAGAAGAATAATGTGAACAAATTGAGTGTAGCTAAAATGAGAATGTTGAGAGGTATACGTGGGAAGACCAGGATAGATAGGGTAAGGAATGAGAATATTAGATTTGAAGTGAGAGTCGCACCGATCCATGAAAAACTCTGTGAGAGCCAATTAAGGTGCTATGGCAATGTTCAACGGAGACCTATGGAGGCCCCAGTACAGAAGAGTGACCAGATTTATTGGGAATGTACTAGGAAAAGTAAGGGCAGACCTAAGATGACTATTAATGAGGTGGTCCGAAGAGATATGCAAATTGTAGGGCTCGACCCTAGTATGACTTCAGATAGAGTTTTATGGAGGACAAGAACCCGCGTTGCTGACCCTATACAAGGGATGTTTTCATGATGTGTATCTATATTCTATGACACCCCCTACTTTCTCCTTTTAACTTATCTTCTATGCTTCTTTACTTTCTTACAGTATTGGATCCATACAGTCGAGCCCGTTCAGTTGGGATAAGATTATGTTTGTTGTTGTTGTATGGAGTGTTTTAGGGTTGGCTTACTTCAATCAGTTGTCATCTCTATTGATTGGAAGCGAGAGGTACCGTCCATGATCCGTAAGTCATCATAGTCGGGAGAAGAAAACTCGATAGCCCTGGTAAGCACGAAAATCTCAACCTGAAACCCACAAATTGAATTACATAACCAAAAATCAATAGGGGTGAGGGACTCGTGATCTGTCTCCACTTGTAAGCTTGCAACCTATGTTCTTTAGAGACCCACATTAATGTCGTATTACATAACACTTGTGGCAGGAGGCATGCAAAGAAGCTCCACACCTAAGCACGACTTAGAAACGCACTTCTCCAAATAGTATAGGCCACAAAACCGAGCATGAGAAAACCCATGAAAGCAACAAACCCACGAGAATGCAATTTTATTTTTTAAAAATAAGGGGAGGGGAGGGACTCATGATTTTTCTCCACTTCCAAGCTTGCAACCTATGTTCTTCGGAGGCCCACGTTAATGTCGTATTTGTAACACTTACGGCAGGAGGCATGCAAAGTAGCTTCGCACCTAGCCATGACTTAGAAACGTATTCCTACAAATATCATAGGCCACAAAACCGAGCATGAGAAAACACTTACAAGCAACAAACCCACGAGAATGCAACATCGATTTTAAAAACAAAGGGGAGGGGGGAGGGACTAACCGAATATTTGTTTTGCACATTGACCTGGCCAATGATTACAGGATACCCATTCATTAGGCATGTCAATGTAAACAACAACCCACCCCTTGCACTATGACTTGCAAATGATGGCAAGCCACAGAGCATAGAGGGGTGGAAATACGTGACTGCGGCCACGCTCATAAAATGTAGCACTAACACAACTGCATAAGGTCGGAAGCCAAGCACATTAAACTGTCATAGTGCCTAGGTTGAGATGGGATTAATCAACTGGGCCAACGCATCATTTCCAAGTTTTTCACATCCCATGCCTCTCTTGGGCATGCTGTAGAGAAACTAGTGGAAGTGGCAGTAGCTGTGGTGGGGGTGTAGGTGTGCATGGCTACCCACCAGCACACAGTGGCCGACCATGGTGCACAACAAGGGGCTAATCATCAGGACCGATGTGCCATATTGGTGTTCTTCACATGCCATACCTCTCTTGGGCATACTTTGCTGCTACTGGTGTATGTGGTAGCAGCTTTGTGGGCATGGCAGCACGTGGCAGGTAGCCATGCACCCCCAGCTGCACATGGCAGGCAGCCCTGCACACCCATTAGCACACCGTGGTAGGCCACAACGCACAACAAGGGCCTAACCATCGAAACAGACGTGCCATGTAGGTGTTTTTCACATGCCATGGCTCTCTTAGGCATGTTGTGGGGCTACAAGAGTAAGTGGTAGTAATTGTGGGGGCACAACTCCACACGAAAGGCAGCTATGCACACCCAGCAGCACACTGTGGTAGCAACAGTGTGCGGAAAAGGCCTTAATCATTGGGTTGGATGCACTATTTCCATGTTTTGCACATGCCATGCCTCTCTTGGGCATGCTGTGCGACTAAGGGGGCAAGTGGTAGGAACTGTGGGGGCATGACAACACAAGGCAGGTAGCTATGCATGCCCAGCAGCACACGGTGGTAGGCATCAGTGTGTGGCATAGGGGCTGATCATCGGGACGAATGCACCATATACTTATTTTCACATGCCATGCCTTTGTTGGTCATGCTGTGCAGCTACGGACGCATGTGGCAGCAGATATTGGGGCATGGTAGTATATGGCAGGTAGCCACACGTGCCCAATAGCACACCGTGGTAGGCACAATGCACATCAAGGGCCTAATCATTAGAACCAACATGCCATGTAGGTGTTTTTGACATGCCATGCCTCTCTTAGGAATGCTGTGCGACTATGGGTGAATGTGGCAGCAACTATGGGGGTATGGCTGCACATGGCAGGTAGCCATGCATGCCTAGTCGCAAACAATGGCAGGCAGTGGTATGTGACATAGGGGCTAATCATTAGGATGAACGCGCCATGTACTTGTTTTCATATGCCATACCTTTTTTGGGCATGTTGTGCGGCTACGGGCACATGTGGTAGCAGCTGTGGAGGCATGGCAACATATGGTAAGTAGCCATGCATGCCCAACAGCACATGGTAGGCACCCAAGCATACCCAACAGCACATCATAGTAAGCCACAATGCACTTCAAGGGCCTAATCATCGGAACCAACGTGCCATGTAGGTGTTTATTACATGCCATGCCTCTCTTGGGCATGCAGTATAGCTATAGGCGCATGTGGCAACAGCTGTGGGTGCACGGTTGCATATGCAGGCAGCCATGCACTTTAGTAGCACACAGTATCAGGCAAGGGTGTGCGGTACAGGGACTGGTCATCGGGACAGATGCACCATGTACTTGTTTTCACACGCCATGCCTTTGTTGGGCATGCTGTGCAGCTATGTCGTATGTGGCAGTAATTATGGGGACATGGCAGCACATGGCAGGCAGCCATACGTGCCCAGCAGCGCATGTTAGGTAGCCATGCCCACCCAGTAGCATATGGTAGGCTCCCATATGCGCCCAGCAGCATACCGTGGTAGGCCACAACACACATCAAGAGCCTAATCATCAGAATCAACGTGCCATGTAGGTGTTTTTCATATGCCATGCCTCTCTTGGGCAAGCTGTGTGGCTACAGGTGCATGTGGCAGCAGCAGTGGGGGTACGGTTGCACATGGTAGGCAACCTTGCACGCCTAACAACAGATGGTTGTAGGCAGCATTGTGTGGCACAGGGGCTGATCATTAGGACAGATGCACTATGTACTTGTTTTCACATACCATGCCTTTGTTGGGCATGCTATGTGGCTATGGGTGTAGACACCCAATTTTGTCACCCTCCTTCGACTATGATGAGATGCGAATCTTGGATGCGACTTTCGAATTTTGATTTTCGTTCAATAGAGATGATGATTGACTAAGAAAAACTGGAAACATCCCCTACCTAAAAAACCTTGGAAACCCCACGCGGGAAAGAAGAGGTCCAATTTTAAATTTTTATATACGAAGGAATGCTATCAAGATGACCGTATAGATGGATATTACTCAGAAATATGATTTCGACGATATATGGCATGTCAAAATCAGATCGTCGGATCTCCTGCAATCGTCCCCAAAAATTATATTTTTTCGTACGTGTGCCACTCACACTGGCAAGCCTGCTTGAAACCTGGAAAAATTTCCCACCTACCCAAATACCCCAAATTCATCCCTTATATAAAAACCCTAAAAATCTCACATAGGAGAGACGAGGGTCCAATTTTGACTTTTTATATATGAAAGAATCCGGTTAAGATGACCATACAGATGGATAGTACTCGAAAATATGATTCTGACGATATATGGTATGTCAAAATCGGACCGTCGGATGTCCCATAGTCATCACCAAAAAATCCCATTTTTTATATGCATGCTGCGTGCGTTAGCCAGTTGGTCAGCCTTCATGCATACTGCACGCTAGCCTCCTAGCCAGGAACCCCACTTATAGCCTCGCGCACCCCCTCGCGTGATGCCTCGTGTGCCCTCACGTGCTGCCTCGTGCACCCCAGCATGCTGCCTCAAGCACCCTAGAGTGCTGCCTCACGCGCCCCCATGTGCTGCCCTGTGCACCCCAGTGTGCTTCCCCAAACACCCCCGCGTACTACTCTGTGGGCCCCTTGCTACACACCCCACGCACGCATAAGCTAGTTCATGCACCATGCTTGCCCAACCCGTGCACTATGCTTGCCCAGCCTGTGCGCCATGCCTGCCCACTCTTGCACCATGCTTGCCCACCTATGCACTTGGGCCTGTCATGCCCCATGCACCTCGACCCAACCTTGTGTGCCACCGTCAATGTCTGAAAATTGTGTTCCATTGGCCCAATCTTTTCACCCACTTATGCATGTGCACTACTGCGCTAGCATAGCCTACACCACAACCTCCTATTAGTCCAAAAATCTACTTTTTTCCCATTGGTTAAAACCTCTCTTCTCCCATTAGTCCAAAAACCCACTTTTTACCCATTGGTTAAAAATTCTCTCTCCTCCCTATTGGCCCGAAATTCCTATAAATATCCACTCCTTTGGATTTTACACACCAACATCACAAACCCACAACCACCCTTAGAGAGAGAAGCTTTGCCCTCTCTTCTCTTCCCCTCCCCCCCTTGGAGTTTCTTTAGGTCTTCGGAGTGATCTTCGTTAATATCCAAAATCTTGTTCGGACCTTTAAAGTGTTCTTCAGGACTATGAAGATCTTCAATCCAAGTTTTTAGTCCAATCCATTTTTTTGCTAAAAATAGTATGTTTTTAGCCTCCCTCCTTTGAGTGTTCTTGGTTTTTACCAGAAGCAGAAATCCCTCCCACCTTGAGGTTCCTTGGGTCTACGAAGAGATCTTTCTCAAGATTCGGAGTTCTGTTCGGCTCTTCAAAGTGTTTTTCAGGGCTTTGGGGATCTTCCATTTTTAGGTCAATCCATTTCTTTCCAAAAATAGCTGTTCCTAGCAGAACCTCTACCTGAGTGCCCCTGAAATCTTTTCAGAAATAGCCATTCCCAACGGAAGCTCTGCCCTAGTGCCCCTAGAATCTTTTTAAAAATAGTCATTCCCAGTGAAAGCTCTATCAGAGTGTCACCTCATTCTAAGCCCAAAAATAGCATTCTCTAGCCAAAGCCCTATCCGAATCCAAATCCTGAAATAGCCTTCCTTAGCCGAAGCTCTGTCCGAATCCAAATCTGAAAGTAACCATTCCTAGTTGGAACTCTGTCTAAATATCATCACAGTCAACATCTCTCAAGAAAGAAAGTTGGAGGTCAAGACCATCTTCCCCTGAGCTAAGAGAATCCGAAAGACAGTCCCTGTTACACCCGTGCCCTAATCCGGTATAATTTGAAACTGTTGTGACAGGCCTCGGATTAGAGATAGAAAGTATGACCGGGTTTTGGCTCACGATTGTGCATTACCAAAGGGGTAGGGATGACACCACATGTTTATGCATTGCATGCCTATCTAACTGGAGGGGGTTCATACCTTCCGATCCCAGACGGTAAGTGACCTGACTCCCCACACTTGATTTTCAGCACACGTCATAATTACCGAAAGGCCTTGAGCATGTCCGAGGGCAGCCACCCGTACGAGGTCAACCATAGGACAGCAAGCTGTTAAGACAGCAGGATGTCTTGACCACCGGAAACAAACCACCGGAAGCAGCCTAGGCATAAATCCGATGCCTGTTTCTGGTGGGTAAATTAGCTACTGTCGAGGTTCCAATGCCCGTGGGTCCCGCCACTTGCATCGTAAATGGTTCCGGATGATCCCAAATCATCCTCCACACCTTCCTTTTGATGTGAACACCTTATGGACCTATATGTTTGGGTCCTCGTGTCCCGAAACTCATTTTAACCCAATTGGTTCAAAAGAGGCCCAAGCCAAACAAACCCTAAGGCCCAACTTAAGTTATAAGTTGGGTTCCTCATTTCCCTTGTGCCCAATGTAGGAGAGGATAGAAAGAGTAGAGGAAGAAGAAGAAGAGGAAGGAGAAGGGGATTGAAGGCCTACCTTGGTGTCGGCTACCGCTTTGTTACTGGAATTGCTGCCTAAGGTAAGTACAACCTCCCATGCCACTCTCTCTCTTCATTTTGACCTAGACAAAGCTAGGAATGGATGGAAACTTGGTGTACACACCATGTTAGGGTTGTAGGATGGGTGTTCTACCCTCCCGGTGTTGTTTCCGAGCTTAAACCAAGCCCAGTGAGCTCCGGTAACATGTAATGCCAAAAGACCAACTAGGATGTTGATCATTCGATCGATGTATCTTCCAAATAGCTCATTGGAATTGGGATTTTCTTGGCTTATAATGATGATAGAAACATCCCCTACAAACTCCACGGAACAAATCTCGACGATCGGGCCCGACTAGAAAGCCCCAATTCGAGTTGGACCTTTCTGTGTCCACAAAAAATATGGCACAGGAAGCACTGTAGATGTTTCTGGTGGGTTGTTTCTGATGGAAAAATGAGCCTAATGTGCTCTCTGTCACCTCCACCAGAAATAGGACTGATATTTTTGACGGAAATGCCCTGTTTTCGGTGACAGTACTGTCACCTAAGAACTATGTCTGTACCCTTTGGGGGTGACCTATGTTGGTCCCTCCAAATGTTTCTGACGTGTACTAATGTACAATTCCCTTATGTCTAGGACAGTGATGCGCACGTGCCTTGAAGCCAAAGTTTAATTGATCGATCGGTGGCCGTACTTGAACCCAAACACAACCGATTGTAAAACAGGTGAGGGATGGACTTTGTTTATTTTTTTAAATGTTTATTATTTATTAAATTGCTCACATGCTTAGAATTATATGGTTAATTGAAATTGTCATTTTACGATCATGATATGAATTGTATGGAAATGTATGACGGGATCCAGTGTGGCCGAGGTGGTACTGGTACCGTGATTGCCATATGTTTGGATGTGTGTGTGTGTGTGAGATGAAATCTTAGCCACGCTAAGGTGGTATTGGTGCCGTGATTACCATATGTATGCTGCGCTGCATTCATGCATTGATTATGTACATTAGAGTTAGTTGTAGTTGTGGGTTACACCTTGTGGCCAAGGTCTCGCTGGTATCGTGCCCGGGACTATATTTGGAAATGGATACGTTTCGTGGCTGAGGTCTTGTCGGTGTTACGTAGTCCATACTCAACTGTGATATGTATGCTAGTTAGGTAAACGGTCTCGGGTTACACTTTGTGGCCAAGCTCTATCTGGTATCGTGTACCTGGGACTGTACTTGGAGATGGATTACACTTTGTGGCCGAGGTCTCTCCGGTATCGTGTAATCCATACTAGCTGTATCATTATGAAGGCATGTAGTATATATATGGTTAGGTATCACTCCCTAGCTACGCACCCTTGCCAATAGGGGTTGAGGTGTTGGATAATCCATTGTGGCATATTTGATGTGTCTTTCTAAAGTGCCACTCCCGCGGTACGATGTGATTATTGCTGGAGATGGGAACCTGTTCAGCATGACCGATGTGCTACCGGTGTTGTGGCTACCAGGAGGGGATTATCAAGGGTTTGCTGGGTGACCCATGGATGCATACAGGGACCGATAAGCTTCTAATCATGGCTAGGGTTTGTATCGCTACGAGTCGATTTAGTTTTTGAGATGAGGGATACAGCCTAATGCGTCGTAGTAGCGTTTACAAGACTTAGTTTGTATTGTTAGGTGGATAATAAATAAATGAACTGCATCACGAGCATCATGAACTATGTGTTTAATTTCTATAATCATGCATCATAAATTATTACTGCTATTATCTTGCTTGGATGTGCTTGCCCCACCCCTCACTGAGCAAGTTGGAAAGCTCACCCCACACATATACTCCTTTTTAGATGATGATACAGGTACCGTGGTGCCCATGGAGGGTGATCCAGTATCTTCTGGGTCAGAGTATGGTGTGAGTGACTGGTGGATACCAAAAGCGGAGGAGCACGAACAAGACTGTGCTTGCGACCACTGTGCTTACGCCACACCGTTAGATTGTATATCATATTTTGATATTTTTGGATATAGCTATGGATTGTATATATTCTTGAGGTTATAAGTATATGTCATAGATGGATGTAACAGAATAACTTGGTTATTGCTATTATATTACCATTAGATATTTCCCCATTTTACTTATAATTCCGCTACCATACTCTGATTCTACTGCTTATACTAGTGTGTGATGTGAGATTGTGGAAATGTTAAGGTACTGCTATCAGAGATCCTGGTAGGTTGTAAGACAGTACGTGTCTTACTCACACCGTCGGTATTCCTAATGGTAAGTTGGGTCTGCCGAGAGTGGGGTGTGACAGTCTGAGCCTTTACTGATCAGGGTCCGCCCCTCTTGACCCAAAACAGGGGTCAAGCTCAGGTTTAATTTCTCAATAGAATTAGCTCAATGTAGACTTTATATAGACTTTGTTTTAGTGTACATAGTTGTTTAAATTCAGTCAATGTATATATGTGTGATAACTTAGCCATGCATGCGGAATAGGAATAATCGTGGAAAATGTTAGTTCTTAAGCATCTAGTAGGAAGACCGGTTGAACCGGGCAGATTGGGTGCCTAACACCTTCCAAATTCTGTAACCTGACACTTACCCTAAATCTCTAGACCAGACCAACTTTCGGGCCCTTTTTTTTAGGAATTGGGCCCACCCCCAGGTCCTAGGCCTATAATGCTAGGTGGTGACTCCAAACCCCTTTTGCATGATCTCGATCCCCATATTGGACCATCATCAAATCCCCGTCTCGAATGACAAACTTTACACTCTTGTGAAATAGGTCTCCATGTATCTCCGAGTGGTGGTATGATGGTGCGGGGCCCACAAGAAAGCACACACGACACACCCCTCCCTAATAAAAAAGAAAGAGAGGAGAGAGGATGGAATGGATGCAAGTCCCTTTTCCCCCCAAAAGGGAAAGAGAGATAATCTCATCTTTGGCTGCAAAGGGAAAGAGAGATAATCTCATCTTTGGCTGCTACCCTCACTGTGGCAGCAACTATGGGGCCGTGGTAGCACATGGTAGGCAGCCATACTTGGATAGTAGCACATGGCAGGCACTTATGTGCACCCAGAAGCACACTGTGGCAGGCCACAACGCACATCAAGGGCCTAATCATCGGAACCAACGTGCTATGCAGGTGTTTTTCACATGCCATACCTCTCTTAGGCATGTTGTGCGGCTATAGGTGCATGTGGTAGCAGCTGTGGGGGCATGACAATAGAAGGTAGGTAGCCATGCATTCCTAATAGCACATGGTGGCAGGCAGTGATGTGCGGCACAAGGGCTGATCATCGGGATAGACGCACCATGTACTTGTTTTCACATGCCATGCCTTTGTTGGGCATGCACTGTGGCTACGGATGCATGTGGTAGCAACTGTTGGGGCATAGCAGCATATGACAAGCAACCATGCACGCCCAACAGCACACTGTGGTAGGCCATAGTGCACATCAACGGCCTAATCATTGGAACCAACGTGCCATGTAGGTTTTTTTCACATGCCATGTCTCTCTTGGGCATGTTATGTGGCTACGGGTGCATGCGGCAGCAGGTATGGGGGCACGGCTGCACATGGCAGGAAGCGGTGTGGGATAAAGGGGCTAATCATTAGGATGAATGCACCATGTACTTGTTTTCACATGCCATGCCTTTTTTGGCTATGTTGTGTGGCCATGGTGCATGGGGCAGTATACCGTGGCAGGCCACATCACACACCAAGGATCTAATCATCGAAACCGATGTGCCATTACCTTTTTTTCTTGTGCCATCCATTTTTTGGGTTTGCCTACTATGCCCAATCAAGCTCAGGGCCCCCGCTATGCAGACCTTCTGGATCCCACCTGGAAGAGTGGCAGCCAATCCCTTAAGGTAGCTCTTATGCTCTTTGCACTTTTCTAAAAATTGACATGACCCCCCCCCCCAAAATCAGACTGGGCTATATTTTGAGCTACGAATATCCAAGTCTTATAAAACTTGGTAAGAAATGAGAGAAAAATCTAACAATTATTTTCATATAAAAATCATATTTTTATGATAAATATTTAATTTTTTATTATTTCTAATATTAAAAAAATATATTAAATTAAAAAAATTATGAAAAATCAATTCTAATGCACTTTTTTGGCAAAATGAATTTCAGATGTCTTACAAAGGTTGATAAAATGTTTTGAAAAGAGATTGGACCATTTCAAAATTTTTTTATATTTTTTAATATTTGATAATTGAAATATTATGAAAAATACCCAAAAAATGGAAATGCGAGGTTTAAGTGAAAGTGATTGTACTTTGAGTGCCAAGGCTAATTGCAAGGCTTTTCTAACCTAAAGGAATGTTTTGCACAACATGGATGAAAGATCTATACTAGGTTGTGCGGGCATGGCCTTGATGTGTGCAGTAGTGGGTGCCTCATGTGCAGCTGAAGGCAACAAATGACCCTCTAATGCATGGGCCATTGGGGCCACAACCACACACATGTGCAGCCATGCCCGCAGACATTCATGTGGAAATGCAGCCATGCGTTTGGCCATGTGCGTGGTGGCTTGCATCCATGCGTGCTGTGGCCTGCACGTATGCATGCGATGGCCTTAACCTATGCACTCGTTGGCTTGCACCAATGCTCACTGTGGCTTGCACCCATGTGCACAGTGGCCTACAGGCATGCACGTGGTGGCCTGTATCCATGTGCGTGGTGGCCAGTAGCCATACGAGTGATGCCCTGCAGCAATGTGCACAATCATGTGTGCGAGCGACTGTACCTATGCGTGTTGGTGGACTACAACCATGCGTGCTACGGCCTGTAGCTAGCATGTGGTGGCTGTAGCCATGTGTGCGATAGCTTACACGCATGTGTGCGGTGGCCTGCACCCATGTCAGGGTGGCTTGCAACCATGCTTATGCTTGCCTACAACCATGAGTGCACTGGCCTGCACCTATACGCGGGGTGGCCTCCTCCCATGCGTAGGGTGGCCTCCACCTATGCGTAGGGTGGCTTGCACCTATGCGTGCTTTGGCTTGAAACCATGCACATGTTGGCTTGCAACCATGCGTATGTTGGCTTGCAGCCATGCGCGCGATGGCCTATACCCATTTGCGCGGTGGCCTACACCCATCCGTGCGGTGGCCTGCACTTATGTGCACAGTTATATACGTAGTGGCCTGCACCCGTGTGCACAGCTATGTGCACGATGACCTGCACCCATGCATGCGTTGGCCTGCAACAATATGCAAGGTGGCTTGTACCCATGCGCACTGTGGCTTGCAACCATACACGCGGTGGCCTACAATGATGCACATAGTGGCTCGCACCTATATGCATGGTGGCCTGCACCCATGCACACGATGGCCTGTAGCCATGTGCGGGGTGGCCCACAGACATGCTCGCAGTGGCCTACAGCCATGCGCCAGTGGCCTGCACCCTTGCGCTCGGTACCATGCACCCATACGCGTGGTGGCCTGCACCCATATGCTCGTTGGCATGCACCCATGCATGCTTTAGCTTGCACCTATGCGCACAGCCATGTCCATGGTGGCCTGTAGCCATGCATGGGGTGTTCTACTGCCATGAGCGTGGTGGCCTACACCCATATGTACAGTGGCCTGCACCCATATATGCAGTGGCCTGCAGTCATGCGTTGGGTGGCCTGCACCTATGCACGGGGTGGCCTACACCTATACGTGCGGTGGCCTACACCTATACGTGCGGTGGCCTACACCCTTATGTGAGAAGGCCTGTGGACATACACGTGGTGGCCTGTAGACATGCCTGTGGTGTCCTGCAGACATGTGCGCGGTGGCTTGCACCCATGTGAAAGGCCATGCGTGCGGTGGCCTGTACCCATACGCGGGGTGGCCTCCACCCTTGCGCTATGGCATGCACCCATATGTGCGGTGGCCTGCACCTATGTGCACAGCCATATGCGTGGTGTCTTGCACCCTTGTGCGCTGTGGCCTGCACCCTTGCACGTGGTGGGATGCACTTATGCAAGCGGTGGGCTGCACCCATGAGTGTGGTGGCCTGCATCAATGTGCACAACCATATGTGCGGTGGCCTGCCACCTAGCACGCAACAGTGCAGCCATGCCATACATGCTTGGGCCCATGTGTGCGGTAGCCTGCACCCATGCGCGTGATAGTGCAGCCTTGCCTATAGCCAAGGGTATGGTGGCCTGCAACCTTGTGCAGGGTGGTGCTGCCATGCCCGCATCCATGTGCGTGGGAGCTTGCATCCATGTGTGTGCTGCTTGCTTGCGGCATGCGTAGGCACATTCAGGGGCATATATAGGCACACTTGGGGCATTCAAGAGCACACTTAGGCAACACTTGGGGGCTCGCGTAGACACACTTAGGCGACACTTGGGGCATTCAATGTGCACACATGGGCACGTATAGGCAACACTTAGGCAACACTTGGGGAATTCAATGTGCACACATGGGCACATGTAGGCAACACTTAGGCAACACTTGGGGGCATGCGTAGGCACACTTGGGGCATTCAAGAGCACGTATAGGGACACTTGGGGCATTTAAGAGCACGTATAGGGACACTTAGGGGCACACTTAGGCAATAGTTGTGGGCATGCATGGCACAGTTAGGCAATACTTGGGGCATTCAATGTGCACATATGGGGACATCTAGTCAACACTTGGGGGCACAGTTAGGCAATAGTTGTGGGCATACATGGGCACAGTTAGGCAACACTTAGGGCATTCAATAGCACTTAGGCAACACTTAGTGGCATTCGCGAGCACACGTAAGACAACACTTGGTGCATTGCATAGCCATACTTAGGCAAGCATTGGGACAATTAGTTTAGCAAGCACGCATAGGCACACTTAGGCTACACCTAGGGCCACGCAAAGCCAAGTCTAGCCTCTGGGGAGTACGGGGTAGGGTTATAAAGATTTGAGGGGAAAGGCAAAGGGAAAGGGAAAAGAGAGGTGGACTAATCGTTGTGACACAGGCTGAATCTCAGTGGATTATGGCAGCAAGGCCACTCTGCCACTTACAATACCCCGTCGCTTATTTAAGTCATATGCAAAGAATTCTACCCATCACCTGATAAGAATTAGGCTTCAAGGTGGCCCACGCAACACGTTCGCTGTGGGGGCTTGGCCAAGGACACGTGCCTCCTACTATAGGTCAAAAAATGGGCAACAGGGGCATGTGTCGCTTCTTTAGCTTGGATTTTGACTTAGAGGCATTCACTCATAATTTGGCACACAGTAACTTTGCGCCACTAGCTTTTCAACCAAGTGCGATGACCAATTATGTGAATCAACGGTTCCTCTCGTACTAGGTCGAATTACTATCACGATACTGTCATCAGTAGGGTAAAACTAACTTACCTCATAACAGTGTAAACCTAGATCCCTTTCCCTATTGGTGGGTGAACAATGCAACACTTGACGAATTTTGCTTTGCAATGATAGGAAGAGCTGACATCGAAGGATCAAAAAGCAATGTTGCTATGAAAACTTGGTTGTCACAAGCCAGTTATCCCTGTGTTAACTTTTTTGACACCTCTAGCTTCAAATTTTGAAGGTCTAAAGGATCAATAGGCCACGCTTTCACAGTTCGTATTCGTACTGGAAATCAAAATCAAATGATTTTTTACCCTTTTGTTCCACACAAGATTTCTGTTCTCGTTAAGCTCATCTTAGGACACCTACATTATCTTTTAACAGATGTGCCACCCCAGCCAAACTCCCCACCTGACCATGTCCTCTCTGTTGTTTTATGGTTGTCCTTGTTGGTAACTCGGCCACGTGGCGGTGATGACGTGGCCAGTTTGGGTGACGTGGATGAAAATGATGACATGGTAGTGTCTAGTGTCACCGATGAGATAACAGAGCAACTTGGTATGCATGGAGTGGTTTAATACATCATTAATAGGTGGTGCGGGTTTCTGGGTCAAAACTGGCAAAATTGGCCTATTTAGGATCGAGGGCATTTGTGGCAGTCGAGGGCAGTTTCAGCATTAAAGATGAATTTTTTAAAGGAAGTGTTCTACATGTAACAATACGACAAAAGTACAATCTTTCCAACGGTTCTGATTTCATCGCGTTCCAATTCCGTATGAGAAAGATACGTCATTGGAAAGGTGTAGGGGCATTTTGGTCTTTTTACATTGATGATTCAGATGATTGAGTCTTCTGAAAAGTCGTAGAGAATCCAGTTACGATTCCAACGCACTTTGTTTCATCTCGATCGGATATTGTATGAAAAAGTTATAAGTGTTTCCGTAAAGTCGGTTCGAAAATCCAAACCGAAAATCCATCAGTTGCTCTCGGTGATGGGTGGATTTTTCGGAAATTATTTTTGAAATTTGAAGGGCTTTTGCGTAATTTAAAGATTTTGAAGGTCTGAGTTGAAAGGGGTCTTTAAGCACTGAAACATATGGAGGCAGGGGCTTGATTGCAATAAAGAGGAGTAAAGGGAAGTGAAATGGATGGTCAAGATTCGACCACGTAGGCTTGATGCCCATCCAAAGGCTGCTGAGATTTTGGGCTGATATGGATGAGATAGATGCTTGCGCGTCGGATTTGATTGGTTAGGTACATAATTCTTGATGCACTGGCGCTACACATTATCAAGTATGTTAGTGTGTTTCGCGCGTGTAGAGAAGATATAAAGAAGATTCCAATCTTAATGATCTCATGAAATCATATTAAAGCCAACATGGAGGATTCGGATCCAACGGTCAATAATCCTTTTCACTTTTGTGAGTGGGAGACAAGCTTCCTTAAAATCCAGAAAATCAACCAATCATACGTCGACAACACTTCTGACGATGTCAGCGCCTACGTCATGATGATGTCATCGAGATTCAAATCTAACGGTTTGGATCTATTGTCCATTGGTTTAATCCGACGGTTTAGATTACAAGATCTTTATATGAGATCTACGGTCAGATTTTGCCCCTGTTGCGCATGCCGCCGGTGTAGCCTACGCCACCCCTACGAAGATTCCATTTCAGGCTATCTCATTGCTCCAACTTCAAAAGGTCATATCTCCCTCATTTTAAGTCGGATTTGGGTGAACCAAGTTGCAGCTTCTTCGTTTTTTCAAGCCCTACACCATGGAAGCAAGAAAAATGGGTTTTGAGTGAAATAATGCTACGGTTTTGGTAGGAGAAGCTTCCCCCTCTTTGTTGGTCCTTGAATGAACATACATTCTTGATGATAAATGTTCTTAGGCCATTAAAGGAGGTAAAAGAGGTGGTTGAAGTGTGTTAATGGTACATTAACTCAAAGCCAAGGAAGAAGAGAAGAAAGCAAGGATGTGTTTGCTTTGAAGAGCAAGAAGCCAAGGAGAGAGAAGGTGTGAGCACCAAACTTGCCAGTACAAGTTTTCAGTCATCCTAGGCAATCGGTTGTGAGATTCTCTAACCCTGGATTTTACATTACATGTATGTATGTATGCTAGGGTTAGTTGTGGATGAATGTATACATGCTAGGTTAGTTGTGGATGAATTGTAAGCATGCTAGCTAGTTGTGGATGCATATGCTAAGCAGAGCTTGACTGCAGGGCATTGATATAAGCCCAATTTAATTGTATTATTTATTGTGTGCTTAGTGGGTGCTAAGCACCGGGAGTGGGTGCTCCCGTGTAGTGGGTGCTACACATTGTATCCGCACTACGAGTGCCATCTCAGCTTCGGCTTGAGAAAATTGGGTGTGGGTGCTCCCGACTGTGGGTGCAGTTAAAAGTAGTGTATTGAGTAGGTACGAAGCCTTTACAGGCACTACTCCGGGGATGTAGGCAAATTGCCGAACCTCGTAAAAACCCTGTGTTGTGGGTGCTTGTTGTTTGCATTTTATATTGAAGTGCGTGGAATGTGGAATGGGTGTGCATACTTGGAAGTGCCTATGAGAGGCTGAGTGTGCATACGACTGTGTGCAAACAGGGACAGGTATATCAGGTTTTTCTTGGCCAGACATCAGACAGGTTTTTGGGGATCGGAATTGGACTCACTTATTCACCCCCCCTCTCAGTGACTGCCGGGTTACAACACTCTCCTAGATAGGGCCGTTGAGGTGGGCTTTGGGTCCAAAAGGAGAGGTAGAGCCCCGCCTCCGACTAACGGAGTAAGTAAAATAATGTTAAAATTAGTAGTATTTCACTTGTGCCATTTCTAGCTCCCTCTTATCCTACACCTCTTAGGTCATTTAAAAAAGTCAGACTAGAGTCAAGCTCAACATTCTTTTTTCCCCACTGATTCTGTAAAGTATGTTCCCTTGGCTGTGGTTTCGTTGGATAGTAGACAAGGATAGTGGGAATCTCATTAATCCATTCATGTGTGTCATTAATTAGATGACGAGGCATTTGGCTACCTTAAGAGAGCCATAGTTACTCCCGTCGTTTACCCGCGCTTGGTTGAATTTCTTTACTTTGACATTCAGAGCACTGGGCAGAAATCACATTATGTGAGTATCAGCAGGGACCATCATAATGCTTTGATTTTAATTAAACAATTGGATTCCCTTTGTCCGTACCAATTCTGAGTTGATTGTTCGATGCACAGGGAAGGCCACTGAGTGACCAGCTCTCTCTGTGGAAGCAACTCGAGCAGTCCACTAACAATCGATGGTTTTGGGATTGGGACCCCTATGCCCAGCCCTCAAAGCCAATCCTTTTCCTGAGGTTATGGATCCATTTTTTTTGACTTCCCTTGTCTACATTGTTCCATCAATCAGTGGCTATTCACCTTGCAGACCTGATGCAGTTATGAGTATGATCGGGTGTGGTCAGCACTCAGGCCTTCAAATTTTCAAGGGCCGCTGGGGTCGCATTAGACACCACACAACGTGCGGTGCTCTTCCAACCACTGGACCCTACCTCCAACTGAGCCATTTCCAGGGTGGCAGGCTATTAAACAGAAAAGATAACTCTTCCTGACATTGCCGTCAACTGCCATGTCCCAGTTCAAGAATTTTAACCCGATTTCCTTTCTGGCTTCCCGTCCCTTAGGATCGACTAACCCATGTGCAAGTGCCGTTCACATAGAACCTTTTCCCTCTTTGGCCTTCAAAGTTCTCATTTGAATATTTGCTACTACCACCAAGATCTGCACCAAAGGCTACTCCGCCCTAGCTCATGCCCTAGGTTTTATGGCTACCATCTCGCCCTCCTACTCATTGAGGCTTGACAGTTGCCCCGACAGTCGGGTATAGGTTGCATGCTTCAGCGCCATCCATTTTTGGAGCTAGTTGATTTGGCAGGTGAGTTCTTATACACTCCTTAGCGGATTTCAACTTCCATGACCAGCATCCTACTGTCTTAATTGACCAACATCCTCTGGGGTTCTAGGTTAGTATGCAATCCGATGTTATAACCTGACTTTTGATTCATCTTGCATTGCCAGTTCTGCTTATAAAAAATGGCCCACTTAGAGCTCTAGATTTTGTACCACAGCTCAATAAAGCAGTCACACCATCCTACCTATTTGAAGTTTGATAATAGGTTAAGGGTGTTGCACCCCCGATTCCTCTAGTCCTTGACTTTACCTGATAGAACTCACCCGCGGGCTCCAGCTACCCTCAGGGAAACTTTAGAGGGAACCAGCTACTAGATGGTTCAATTAGTCTTTCACCCTATACCCAAGTAAAACGAAAAATTTGCACCTCAGTATCGCTACAGGCCTCCGCCAGAGTTTCCTCTGGTATTGCCTAGCTCAAGCATAGTTCACCATCTTTCAGTTATAACAGGATTGCTCTCACTCGAACCCTTCTCAAGGGATCAAGGTCGGTCAGTGATGCAACCCACAAGGGGATCCCACCAGTTAACTTCCTTACACCTTATGGGTTTACTCCCCTATTGACTCGCACATATGTTAGAATCCTTGGTCCGTTTTTCAAGATGGGTTGAATAGGGGGCCCAACACGTCGATGCTAGGAGCGTGTAGTTGCTAATAGGCATGCCATGGAGGTGTATAGTGCCTACCACGATCACGGTGATGACATCTCCTCAGGCATAATGTGACAACCCGTGCTTGGGACCCCACCGTAATCCACATCGGTCCACGCCCTGAGTTAAGCGATGAACTGACTGTTCACCATTCTGTATCCGATCGAGATGCATCACTGGCCCCCATCCGCTTCCCTCTCGACAATTTCAAGCACTCTTTGACTCTCTTTTCAAAGTCCTTTTCATATTTTCCTCATGGTACTTGTTCACTATCGATCTCTCGCCCATATACCCTTGGATAAAATTTATCGCCTGATTGGGGCTGCATTCCCAAACAACCTGACTCACCGATAGTGCCTTATGGTGTGATAAATTTTGAGCATGACTTGGCTCTCACCCTATCCAGTGCCCCCTTCTATGGGACTTGGGCCTAGTCTGCCGTTGAGGATGCTTCTGCAGAATACATTTTAAACGACAAAGCCACCCGATTCTCAAGCTGGGCTTTTCTAAGTTCGCTCACCATTACTAAGAGAATCCTCGTAAGTTTCTTCTCCTCCGCTTATTGATATGCTTAAACTCAGTGGATACCCCCACTTGACCTGGCGTTGTAGTCGAATATCATCAGAATATGACAGTCAATCTGTAGACACCCAACTTTGTGACCCTCCTCCGGCTATGATGAAATGTGGATATTGGACGTGACTTTCGAATTCCAATCAACAGAGATGATGATTGACCTAGAAAACCCGAAAACATTCCCTACCTATCTGAAAACCCTGGAAACCCTTGTGCAGGAGAGAAGAAGGTCCAAATTTGAAATTTTATATATAAAGGAATTTGGTCAAGATGACCATACGGATGGATAGTACTTAGAAATACGATTCTGATGATATATGGCAAGTCAAAATTAGACCATTGGATCTCTCGTAATTATCCCCAGAAAATTATATTTTCTCGTGCATATACCACGCACACTGGCAAGCCTACTAGAAACCTGAAAAATCCCCTACTTACCCAAATACCCCAAATTCATCCCCTACTTGAAAACCCTAAAAACCCCCACATGGGAGAGAAGAGGGTCCAAATTTGACTTTTTATATACGAAGGAATCTAGTCAAGATGACCATACAGATGGATAGTACTCGAAAATACGATTCTGACGATATATGGCACGTCAAAATCAGATCGTCAGATCTCTAGTAATCGTCGTCAGAAATTTCTATTTTTTCCCCGCGTGTTGCGCATAGGCCAACCTGCAGGCATGCTGCGCGGGCTGGTTTGCTAGCCAGTAGCCCTGTATAGCATTGCACATACCCCCGTATGACCTAGCTTACACCCCCGTACGATTCTACTGGCTGCTGCCAGTGTGCCCACGCCTCTACCTGCTGCAGCCTATGCACAGCTGTTGCCCAGCCCATGCACAGCTACTGCCCAGTCCATGTACAACTGCTGCCCACCAGTGCACTGTGCCTACCAAGCCCATGCACATTGCCTGCCCATTTGTGCATTCGGAGTGATCTTCCTCAAGATCTGAAATTTTGTTCGGATCTTCAAAGTGTTCTTCGGGATCTTAAAAATCTTCAATCAAAGTTTGTAGTTTAATCCATTTTTTCCAAAAATAGCATGTTTTTGAGTGTTCTTGATCTTTACCAAAAGTAGAAATCCCTCCCCCCTCTTGAGGTTCTTTGGGTCTACGAAGAGATCTTTGTCAAAATCTGGAGTTCTGCTCGGATCTTCAAAGTGTTCTTCGGGGCTTTGAGGATCTTCAATCCATTTTCACGTCAATCCATTTTTTCAGAAATAGCCATTCTCAACAGAAGGTCTATCCGAATGCTCTTGGAATCTTTCCAAAAATAGCCATTCCCAGTGGAATCTTTGGCACCTCAGCCTAGCCCTCCCCTAGTCTATTCCCAACAGAAGCTCTGCCAGAGTGCCACCTCAGCCTAGCCCTCCCATAGCCTATTCCCAGCAGAAGCTCTGTCGGAGTACCACCACATTCAAAGCCTGAAAATAGCCTTCCCTAGCCAAAGTTTTGTCTAAATTAAAATCCACAAATATCCTTCCTTAGCCGAAGATCTGTCTGAATCCAAATCCGAAAGTAACCATTCCTAGCCAGAACTCTGCCCAAATATCATCACAATCAAAATCTCTCGAGAAAGGAAGTTGGAGGTCAAAACCATCTTCCCCTGAGCCAGGAGAATTTGAAAGACAGTCCGAGATGGTACTCATCAGGGGCCCACCCCTCTTGACCTGAAATAGGGATTAAGTTTAGGTACAGTTTCTTAATAAAATTGTCATCATATAGACTTTATATAGACCTTGTTTTAGTGTACATAGTCATTTAAATTCAGTCAATGTATATATGTGTGATAACTTAGCCATGCATGTGGAATAGGAATAATTGTGAAAAATGTTCGTTCTTAAGCATCTAGTAGGAAGACCGGTTGAACCGGGAAGATGGAGTGCCTAACACCCTCCCAATTCTGTAACCTAACACTTACCCTAAATCTCTGGACCAGACCAGCTTTCGAGGCCTTTTCTCCATAATTGGGCCCACCCCCGGGTCCTAGGCCCATAATCCTGGGTGGTGACTCTAGACATTTTTACATGATCCCGATCCCCGTATTGGACCATCATCAAACCCCCATCTAGGATGACGAACTTTACACTCTTGTGAAATAGGCCTCCACGTATCTTTAAGTGGGGGTACTGGGGTGTGGGGCCCAAGAGCGAAGCAGACATGACACGCCACCCCTCCCTGGTGACAAGAGAAGAGAGAGGAGAGAGTACAGAATGGCAACTCGTGAAGTCATCGATCTTTCGGCTACTACCCTCACACAATCAGGGTCACCAGAGCCCAATGGGAGCAGAAGTACACACACGACGTCCGAACAATGGCAAAGTGGCTTGAACTACCACTCATCGTGACACTCGCCACATAAGGGGCCCTTGACTTTGGGCCAATCACACCTTGAACAGAGACACAGGGGGCCAATCTTCACTCCACACCATCATCACATGAGGAAGATGAGGTGGGGCAACATGATGGAAGATGCCTAAGAAGGCGTGCCCTCAGCTCGATGGCCTAGGGTGCGACTTGCGTTCAAAGACTTGATGGTTCAGGGGATTCTGCAATTGATACCAAGTATCGTATTTTGCTACGTTCTTCATTGATGCGAGAGTAGAGATATCCTTTGCCGAGAGTCGTTAAGATAAGATTTGGATTTAGGATGACCTCACCACACCAAAGTCGCAATGATGTCATGTCCTTTCCATTGTGAGTTCTTTGGCACCGACTACGTCGGTGGTTGTGTTTGGGTCGGATGATCGCAGACCGACCTTACAAGGGTGAGGGAGGAAGGAGCTCATGTTCCCACACCCTACCTTGATCGCGTAATGCAACATGTTCACGGGTCTCACTGGGAAAGTATCAACAATGATCCTTCCACAGGTTCACCTACAGAAACCTTGTTAAGACTTCTCCTTCCTCTAAATGATAAGGTTTAGTGGACTTCTTGTGACGTCAGCGGCGGTGAACCACCCTCGTCGCTGTGATCCGAACACTTCACCGGATCATTCAATCGGTAGGAGAGAAGGATAGTGTGTATAAACGGTAGGGACGTAGTCAACACGAGCTGATGACTCGCGCTTACTAGGAATTCCTAATTGAAGACCAACAATTGCAATGATCTATCCTCATCACGATGAAATTTTCATAGATTACCTGGGCCCATCGGCCAAGGCTATATACTCGTTGAATACATTAGTGTAGCGCATGTGGCCTAAAAAATCTAAGGGCATCATAGACCTATTATTGCCACAAACTTCCATGACCTAAACGGTCATAGTCCCTCTAAGAAGCTAGCTATAGAGGGTCATCTCAATATAGCTAGTTAGCAAGCTGAGGTCTCGTTGTTAACGAAATTAACCAGACAAATTGCAACACCAACTAAGAATGGCCATGCACCACCACCCATAGAATCAAGAAAGAGCTCTCAGTCTATCAATCCTTACTATGTTTGGACCTAGCAAGTTTCCTCGTGTTGAGTCAAATTAAGCCACAGGCTCCACTCCTAGTGGTGCCCTTCCGTCAATTCCTTAAAATTTTAGCCTTGTGACCATACTCCCCCTGGAACCCAAAAAATTTGATTTCTCATAAGATGTCGACGGAGTCCTAAAAGCAACACCGTTGATCCCTGGTCGGCATCATTTATGGTTGAGACTTGGACGATATCTGATCGTCTTTGAGCCCCCAACTTTCGTTCTTGATTAATGAAAACATCCTTGGTAAATGCTTTCACAATGGTTCGTCTTTCTAAATCCAAGAATTTCACCTCTGACTATGAAATACCAATGCCTCGAATGTCCCTGTTAATCATTATTCCAATCCCGAAGGCCAACGCAATAGGACCGAAATCCTATAATGTTATTCCATGCTAATGTATCCAGAGTGTAGGCATGCTTTGAGCACTCTATTTTCTTCAAAGTAAGAACACCAAAGGCATGGCCTGGTTAATTAAGGCCATGATTGCGTCGCCGATAAAAGGGACGAGACGATTGATAGACACTGTGAGGGGCACCGATCGGCCCATCCCAAAGTCCAACTACGAGCTTTTTAACTGTAATAACTTAAATATACATTATTAGAGCTGGAATTACTGCTGCTGCTAGCACTAGACTTCCCTCTAATGGATTCTCGTTAAGGGATTAAGATTGTACTCATTCCAATTACTAGACTCAAAGAGCCCGATAGTGTTATTTACTGTCACTACATCCCCGTGTCAGGATTGGTTAATTTGCGCACCTGCTGCCTTCCTTGGATGTGGTAGCCATTTCTCAGTCTCGCTCTCTGGAATCGAACCTTAATACTTTGTCACCCGTCACCACCATAGTAGGACACTATTCTACCATCGAAAGTTGATAGGGAAGAAATTTGAATGATGCATCACCAGCATGAAGGCCATGCGATCCGTCGAGTTATCATGAATCATCAGAGCAATGGGCAGAGCTTGCATCGACCTTTTATCTAATAAATGCATCCATTCAAAAAGTCAGAGTTTGGTGCACGTATTAGCTCTAGATATACTACGATTATCCGAGTAGCAGATACCATCAAACATGCATACATTTATGGCAGTCTATAACAATAAACTATAACTGATTTAATGAGCCATTCACAATTTCACAGTCTGATTTAGTTCATACTCACACATGCATGGCTTATTCTTTTAGACAAGCATATGACTACTGGCAGGATCAACCAGGTAACTTTCCTTCTCGATGCCAAAGTTCCGCATGAACCACATCCCCAATTGTGCATTGGATAAATTTGGTCAATACGTTTATGGTAGTTTATCATTCTTATGCAACAAGTCACAACCAAAGGATTCAAGAGGACACACACATCCAACTTTCCCCACAAAATGTCCCCCATCCTAGAGCACAAACAATGCACATGCACCACTAACACAAAGAAAGTGGACATATGCATCGTATTCCAAGCCACACTCACACCACCACAGGGGCAGGCAAGAGACAGAATAAGAGTGAAGGGGCAACATCTTTCCATCCAACTAAGTAAGCAACACAAGAACCATTTCCATGCTCTTGACAAAGGCACTTTTGGCCCATCACAACCCATAGACGTATCCATGCAAAGTGGTTCAATGCACAAGCAAAGAGCCCACAACCACAAGAAAACCAATAGCCACTCACATGCATTACATCCACTACCAACACAATTAACCACCAAACCTACTACAACGTACTAAGGATTTGGTAGAAGAAAACTTGATAGCCCTGCTAAGCACAAAAATCTTAACTCGAAACCCACAAATAGAGTTACCTAACCAACAATCAACAGGGGGGAGGACTCGTGATTTATCTCCACTTGCAAGCTTGCAACCTATGTTTTTCGGAGGTCCACGTTATTGCCGTATTACATAACACTTGCGGCAGAAGGCATGAAAAGCAGCTCCAAACCTAGGCACGACTTAGAAACACTCTCCTCCAAATAGCATAGGCGACAAAACCGAGCATGAGAAAACCCTTGCAAGCAACAAACCCACTAGAATGTAATTTCTTTTTTTTTTTTTAAATAGGGGTGAGGGAATCGTGACTGTCTCCACTTGTAAGCTTGCAACATATGTTCTTCGGAGGCCCACATTAATGTCATATTACATAACACTTGCGATAGGAGGCATACAAAGCAGCTCTGCACCTAGGCGTGACTTAGAAACGCACCCCTCCAAATAGTAATAGGCCACAAAACAAAGCATAAGAAAACCCTTGCAAGCAACAAACCCACGAGAATGCAACATAGATTTAAAAAACAAGGGGGAGGGGGGAGGGACTAACCAAATATTTATTGTGCACATTGAACTGGCCAATGATTGCTTGATACCCATTCATTGGGCATGTCAATGTAGATAGCAGCTCACCCCTTGCACCATGACCTGCATATGATGGCAAGCCTCAGAGCACAGAGGGGTGGAAATGCGTGACTACGGCCATGCTTGTAAAATGTAGCACCAGCACAACCACACAAGGTAGGAAGCCAAGCACATCAAATTGCCACAGTGCTTAGGGTGAGATGGGATGAATCAATGGGGCTAACGCGTTATTTCCATGTTTTTCACATGCCATGCCTCTCTTGGGCATGCTATGCAGAAACTAGTGTAAGTGGCAGCAGTTGTGGCGGGGGTGTAGGTGCGCATGGCAGGTAGCCATGCATGCCCACCAGCACACAGTAGCTGGCCACAGTGCACAACAAGGGGCTAATCATCGAGACCGACATGCCACGCCCAGCAGCATATGGTAGACAACCATGCACGCCTATCAGCACATGGCAGGTAGCCATGCATGCCCAACAGCACAACGTGGCAGGCCACAACGCATAGCAAGGGCCTAACCATAAGAAAAGATGTGCCATGTAGGTTTTTTTGCATGCCATGCCTCTTTTGGGCATGCTGTGGGACTACGAGCACATGTGGCAACAACTGTGGGGGCAAAACTGCATAAGGTAGGTAGCCATGCACACCCAACAACACACGGTGGCAAGCAACGGTGTGCGGCAATGGCCCTAATCATCAGGACGGATGCACTATTTCCCTGTTCTACACATGCCATGCCTCTTTTGGGCATGTTGTGTGGCTAAGGGTGTAGGTGGCAGTAGTTGTGGGGGCATGGCAGCAAAAAGTAGGCAGCCATGTGTGCCCAATAGCACACAGTGGTAGGCAGCGGTGTGCGGCACAGGGGCTGATCATCGGGACGGACATGCCATATACTTGTTTTCACATGCCATGCCTTTATTGGGAATGCTGTGCGGCATGGACGCATGTGGTGGCAGCTATTAGGATGTGGCAGCACATGGCAGGCAACCATGCATGCCCAGAGCACATGGAAGGCACTCATGCGCTCCCAACAGTACACCGTGGTAGGCCACAGTGCACATCAAGGGCCTAATCATCAGAACCAATGTGCCATGTAGGTTTTTTCATATGCTGTGCCTCTCTTAGGCATGCTGTGCGGCTACGGGTGCATGTGGTAGCAGCTATGGGGGCACGACTGCACATGGTAGATAGCCATACATGCCCAGCCGCACACGGTGGCAGGCAGCAGTGTGCAGTATAGGGGCTGAATGTGACACCCTGCCCTCCATACGACACATGTATGCAGCACTGGAATTTCCAAATCTAGTCAGCTTACCAATACTCAGGATCACAGATGCAGGTAATAAGCAAACCTTCCACTAACTCAACTACAAAATTAGAGTATACATAAAAATTCATAAAATCATAAGATACACTTGATGATCAGCTACAATGATACTTATACAATATTACAGGCCCACTAATTATTTCGACAAGTTACAACAAAGTATATATTACAACTTACCCTTATTTACAATATTATACACAATGTACCATTAAGTCAATGTCTATAGGCACTCTCTGCATGTGTCTTCATCTCCAACAAATCGCCTGACCATCTTTGCTTCAACTTCAATACCTAAGGATGAGTAAGGATGGGGGGTGAGCACAGGTATGCTCAGTGAGGGGTGGGGGTATACAATCACACATGCATACAAGCATCATAAATAATAAATCTCAAATACAATGCATCTCAAGTCTATATCACCAACTCACTCAACATATGGCATCTCAAATCCATAGCGTCAACTCAAAATGTAGGATCCACATGATTTAATTATTAATCTAATTCCAATCTAAATTATTAAGTCTCATCCTATGGGTTTAGTGCTATGAGCAATGCAGGTGGCATTCCCTACCCTGTACCTTGGGCCTCAGGAATACAAGCTCGCTGCAGAAAGGATCCAACCAGTCCTGGTTAGAGCCTCGGTCCCCCGGCTAACCCCTAAATAGTAACCCCACCACGGTCCCGGCCAAATCCTCAATCCCCCATGTGTTTGACAGACATGCATATGCTATACCATACCATGCTGTGCCCTTTTAGGATACAGTACATCGTATCCGGGCGTAGTTATCCTACACGATATACCATCGAGTGGGATTTGCCAATACCTGACCCCCTATTGGAAAGGGATTATAGCACTATGGTTGTGTACCTAACCTTATGCAACTATATGCATCCATAGCATCCAAAATGCATTTGTGGCGATAGTTGCTAGACTAACCTCTGAGCCCACGGTACCGGATACAACCTCAGCCACACCGTGCCATAGACCCTCAATATTACATCCACCTCTACAAACGCACATCTATGGTCTCTGTAAGACTGACCTCTGAGCCTACGGTGCCAAACAGAACATCGACCACACAGTGCCACAGACCATCAATATTACATCCAACACCACACTGCAATTCATATTATGCATCCATAATCACAGTATCATTCGTATCAATAGAACATGCTTCATATCAGATCTCATAAACTTTTATACAATATAACTGTACATGATAAGCACATTCATGTGTGAAATCTTAGGTAGTAAAGCATGCCTTTTTACATATTTAGAATGGAGCGACCTTGGGTTTTACTCTCTTTTTACAAGTTTTGTATTTTAAAGGTCTTGGGGACTATCGGGCACCATATCTTCAATTTTACATATACAGAGGTCCCTTTTCTTTTCATGGCTGCGAAGAGGATGAAATTCTGAGCAAGATGGATGTGTTGCATTAAAAGTATACATTTGTTTTGGTACCCGTACACGCGATTATTCTTTTCAGGTCAGAAAAAGAATA
Source organism: Macadamia integrifolia (assembly GCF_013358625.1). Classification (NCBI taxonomy): domain Eukaryota; kingdom Viridiplantae; phylum Streptophyta; class Magnoliopsida; order Proteales; family Proteaceae; genus Macadamia; species Macadamia integrifolia. The sequence goes on along the minus strand of NW_024870510.1, from coordinate 202,634 downwards.
ATGGACTAGAAGAGAACCAAGATGCAGGCCCAACCCTTTTGCAGCTGTCCTAGGGGTATAAGAAATATTTCAGATGCCAACAAAGTAGAAGGGGCACCTAGGGTGCCACTCTCTCTCTCTCCTTGGGTGTTGAACCCAAGACCTACTATTTTTTTGGAGATTTTGTTGAAGATTCTCTATTTTCCACCTACTTAAAGACAAGGGTCAAGGATGGTATTTCCAATTAAATTAGAAGATTTCCCAAATTGTTCAAGCAAGCATAGAAAATTTGGCCAAGAGTGGTTGCCAAGAGTGAAGAAGAGAGAGAAAATAGAAAAAAAGAGAAAATATAGGAATAAAAGGAAAGAAAATCGTGGGAACCTCCTCTTTCCTATTTTCTCTCTTCTCTTCCCTCCACCTCACCACAAAATCGACCTCAAGAGGATCCCCTTGGACCGTCCTCTTCTTTCTCCTCTCCCCTATTTCCTACTTTATCTCTCTCCCCTATCCTTATAAATACAAATTATCCAAAGGCTCTCCCCTAGGGCTTTCTCTTTTTCTAGTCTTCTTCTTCTAGGTTTTTAGTTGTACTCTCTCTCTTTAGTTCTTCTTCTTAGTTTTTTTATGCAAGCACTTTTGTAATCTTTTTTTTTTTTATTAATGCAAGTCTTTGTTTATGCTATTCAAGTTTTTATTGTTTATACAATTGAAGTTGTAATTTTGATTTCTAGTTCTAGGCTTAGTTCTAAGTGACAAGAACCAAGTGTGGAGCATCTCTTTTTAAGTTCAGTTTTCAAGTTCAGATTTGTCTTCTCATCAATACCTTTCACTATGGAGACCAACGGCAAAACCCTCCACCTAAATCTCTGAAAGATAGGTTCTACCCTACTAGAGCAGCCCAACCTTCCTGCATAGTTCTACCATAAGCCCAGGGCAATAATTTTGATCTCAAAACTCAGTAAATCACTATGTTGCCCCACTTCCATGGGCTGACCTTTGAGGATGCATACCTATTCCTTAGGGAATTTGAAGAGGTATGTGTCCTAATCAAAATCTAAAAGCTTTCTGATGATGCTGTTAAGCTTAGGTTCATCACTTTTGCATTGAAAGACCAACCTAAGAAGTGGTTGTAGGGGTTACCCACAAATTCCATAACCACATGGGAACAGTTCATAGTTTTCTTCCTCAAGAAGTTTTTCCCAACTCACAAGACTGATAATCTTAGAACTGGTATCCTTAAGTTTAGGCAAAAGCCTAGTGAGTCCTTTTCTAAAGTTATAGAGAGATTCAAGGATCTTCTCCAAGAATGCCCTCACCATGGCCTAGACTTATGGCATTTATGCCAAATAATTTATGAGGGTATTGATTACCCAACTAAACAAATGATAGAGTCTATGTGCCCTGGGGGATTCACATCCTTTACAGATGAAGGAAAGACATGGAAATTCTTACTTGACTTCACTGACAAAACCCGTGACTGGGAATCAACCTAAGAAAGTGAAAGAACCATAAGAGGGAAAGGATATTTTATGGATGGGATAGTAGCCAAGGCAGCCTACTTCAATAGCCTAATCAAAAGGATTGAGGCTATTGTTCCTAGAGAGCCATCATCGGTCAATATGATTAAGATGTATGCTTGGTGCCAGTCCCCTAGACATGTTCTAGAAGAATTCCCCAACTCCTCTGGGGGCACTTCCAATGACAATGTTAATGCCTTATATCAGAATATTTTATATAGTAACACTTACAATCCTGGGTGGAGAAATCACCTAAATTTCTCCTGGAACCAGGTCAACCAAGCAGGGCCTTACAATTTCCATAGTTAAGGTCAACCTGGACCCCAAAGGCCTTAATAACCTATTGTCTCAAATACATTTCCTAGGCCAAATGTAGGACCTCATGCAAGTTTTCCTAGGCCCCATCTTCCATCATCTTATCAACAACCCCTTGGGTTGACCAATACTAGAGAGGCAAGCAGAATAAGTGACTTGAAAAAGAATATGACCCTCCTCATAATAAGCCATCAAAATCTTATGAAAGAACTCACCTAACTTGTCTCAATTTTACATGAGGGAGAAAGGAACATTGCCCAGTCAACCAGAGCATAACCCTAAGCATCAGCCTATTAATTCACAAGCACAAACTAATGCATCACTGAATGTGGTACAAGGTCAGACCCAACAAGGGCCCTCCAACTAATGTAATGATGTTTACACCCTTAGGAGTGGCTAAGAGTACCAATAGAGTGTTCCTAAATCTTCCCCATCTATTACTCTTGTTAACTCTCATTCTATTGAGAAACAAGTGTGCCTTTTCCTCTAGGTTTGTCTAATGTACCTAAAACAACTAAAGATGATTTGGTTGAGGAAACCAACCATTATTCTTCTGAAAAAGAGAAAAACCCTAACAGTTCTTATGTTCTCCTTATCCCCTTTCCTAATCGCTTGGTAAATAAAACGAAGACTGCTTCTATGGACAAGATTTTAGAAGTCTTCAAAAAGGTAGTGTAGACACCCAATTTTGTCACCCTCCAATGACTTACAGATCTTGGACGTGACCCCTCATTTCCAATCAAGAGAGATGACAATTGACTGAGGTAACCCAAACCAAAAACATCCCATACTCACCCAAAATTCCCAGAAATCCCATGCAAGAGAAAAGAAGGGTCTAATTATGACTTCGTATATACGAAGGAATCCAGTCCAAAGCGATCGTATGGATGAATAGTACTCAGAATCACGATTCCAATGATATATGATACGTCAAAATCGAAATATCAGATCTCCCACAATCATTCCCAGAAGTTAAACCTTGAACACCTAAACCCTGCCTATGCAAGCACCCACACTTTGCCATGAGCATCCCAAACCCTGCCCATGCGAGCACTGCACCTTGCCATGAATGCCCAAACCCCACCCATGCGAGCACCCACACCATGCCATAAGCAGCCTTGCACACCCTCATATACACCAACTTGGTCCAAAATTACGCATCCTCACGCACATCGATCGGCCTTGGCACCCTGTGTGAATCGGTTCAAAGCCCTGGCACCCCCACAAGAGCCTCGACCACCCTCGTAGGAGCCCAGACACCCCACAGGAGCCTAGGCAATCCCGCAGGAGCCCAAGCACCCCCGCAGGAGCCGAAGCACCCCTGCAAGAGCCCCTGAGCCCCTGTAGGAGCCTTGGCACTCCCGCAGGAGCCTTGGCACCCCCGTAGGAATCCCAGTGCCCCCGCCTACTGCCTTGCACCCTGGTTGATGCTCGACACCCCCATCGGTGACCAAAAAAAATCCTCACTCCGATGATCGATTTTGTGAGGAGATACCCCATTCACTTGCTTGTGTACTCCACACTGTCTCGCCTAGCGTACCCTACACCTCGACCTCCTATTGGCCCAAAAAAGTATCTTTTTATCTCATTGGCCCAAAAAACCATCTTTGTACCTCATTGGCCAAAGGAATTTACCTTTCACCCTATTAGCCTAAAAATTTACTTTGTTACCTCATTGGCTAAGAAAATTCACTTTTAACCCCATTGGCCAAAGAAATCCCTCTTTCCTCCAAATTGGTCCAAAAAATCTATAAATAACCCTCTCCCTTTGGTTTTTAACACTCAAGCCTCCTAGGGAGCACCCCTTGTAGAGAAGCTTTGACCCTCTCCTCCCCTCCCCCCTTGAGGTCCTTTAAGTTTTCGGAGAGAACTTTATAAGATTCAAAGTGTTCTTCAGGCCTTTGAAGTTCTTTAATCATCCAAGTATTTTGAGTGAGCATTTTTTGTAGGAGAAACTTTGCCTTTGTTTCCCCCCTTTGAGGTTCTTCAAGTCTTCGAAGCAATTTTCATAGATTCGAAGTATTCTTAATCATTCAAATTTCTTTAGACCCTCCCGAAGCCTATCCTCAAGGGAAGCTCTACCGAGTGCCACCTCAGCCTAGCCCTCCCAAAGCCTATCCCCAGTGGAAGCTCTGTCGGAGTACCACCGTACCCTAGCCCTCCCATAGCCTATTCTTAGCGGAAGCTCTGTCGGAGTGCCACCTTAGCCTAGCCCTCTTATAGCCTATCCCTAGCGGAAGCTCAGTCAGAGTGCCACCTTAGCCAAAATCCAAAAGTAGCCCATCCCTAATGAAAACTTTGCCGAATTGACACCTCAGCTTAAGCCTGGAAGTAGCCTTCCCTAACTAAAGCTCTGCCATAATTCAAATTCAAAAGTAACTGTTCCTAACCGGAACTCTGTCCGAATATTACCACAATCAACATCTCTCACAAAAGGAAGTTGGAGGTCAAGAAGGTTTGTGCCAGCATTAATCAGGGGGTCCACCCCTCTTGACCTAAAACAGGGGTCAAGCTCAGGTATAATTTCTCACCCAAATTAGCATAATGTAGACTTTATATTGACCTTTTTTTAGTGTACATAATTATTTAAATTCAATCAATATATATATATATATGTGTGATAACTTAGCCATGCATGTGGAAAATATTTATTCTTAAGCATCTAGTAGGAAGACCGGTTGAATCAGGTAGATTGGGTGCCTAACACCTTCCCGACTCTACAACTTAACATGTATCGTAAATCTCTAGACCAGATCAAATTTTGGGCCCTTTCCTCAAGAATTGGGCCCACCCTGGGTCCTAGGCCCATAATCCTAGGTGGTGACTCCAAACCCTTTTGTATGATCCCAATGCCTTGTATTAGACCATCATCAAATACCCCGTCTCATAAAGTGCGTGGACCTCCCCCAGGGTGCTAGTACAAATACGAACATCCTCACCGTTTAACAATACCCCACACCCTTGTACTCACGGTTCCACCACCTCGTGGCCAGTTGCTTAACCTCATGTGCTGTCATTAGTAATGGGCAAGGAAGTCACCCCTTGATCTCGTACCTCTGGGTATATCAAAAGGATCATGTACCTTGCGTATATAGATCATGTCAAGGAAGCCTTGTCGGTCCTATTGTATCCACTGCATACTCGCATCATGTAGGAAATAGATGGAGAACGCTAGAAATGCCACAAGCTGATCTGTAGAATTTATTTGAGGTCTTGAAAAGGAACCTTCCTATAATGCATTCTAGTTATAAAAAAATGCTCTCCTAAGTGGGTTTTGGATAAAAGGTGTCCTTCCTCCTTAGAAATGAGATATGGATGATTTTGTATACACGACTCCAAGGTGATTCCTATCAAAGTCCCGTAAAGTGCCGATTTATCTAAAAGACCCGAGGAAACTAGGGTGAAGGTCACCTAGTGGGATAAGATTAAGGAAAGCATGACTTTATTGGTAGAGAATATCTTATAGGAGTATTTTGGTCAAGCCATTTATGTGTATCTCCCACTTATGGCATTGAGTGGACTAGGGGCATCAACCCCTATCCACTCCCTATCATTAAATGGACTAACTTTGGGTGAATTATTGGTTGACTATTGAATGGATGAATGAACAAAGGGTTGGGAATAGAAGAATCCTAAAATAAGCCACTTTTGGTTTAGGCACAATTCCACACCTCAAGTATTCTCCGCGGTCCGTTTGGACACATCAGGATAATCGGTTGACTCACTTAAGTCTAGTGTCCTCTCCATCATCTCTCCGAGACTGGATGCTTCTAAGTGATTACAGTCCAGTTCACATGGATCCACACAATCCTAAATCACCCGCCCAAGTATGGGTCCACCCCGTAGAGACCTTGTAGACAAAAATGGCAGAGGACAAGAGAGGATTAGCCCAGATATTGCACATGCTCCAAAACCCTCCCAAGACTGATAATAAACCGAACCGGCACCGACTACAGGAGAGTTAGAACAGAACGAAGCTATGTGTTATCATGGGAATTCTTTCCAATTTGACTCAAGAGAACCAGAGCAAGTTAAGCCAACTAGTCGATGAGGAACCTATTCCCGGGTCCCTCCACCGAGAGTGGTGATTGAAGATGAGGAAGAGGAATTTACGGTGCATGTCCGAATGGAACCTCCAGAGATGGAGAAAGAAAGAAAACTCAGAGAGAAATTGAAAAAGTTGGAAAATATGATTCAAGGGGGAAAGAGTTTCGAAAGTCATGTAGTGGATCTGAAGCGATGAGTTTCTTTTATGGAGTAAGGATTCCTGAGAAATTCAAATGGCAGGCCGATAGATTTGACCGGTCAGGGGAACCTAAGGCCCATCTCAAAGTCTTCCTCAGCATCGCCAAATCATGGTAGCATGCTGACAACCAGATGGGACAAGCTTTCATGTTAACCCTATCAGGTCCAGCCCTATGGTGGCTCACACAGTTGGAGTCTGTCCAAACACAAAATTGGATAATAGTGGTGAAAGCCTTCTCCAAGCAATAATCTTATAACACCGAAGTGGATGCGAAGCGTCGGGAACATGAGACGTTGAGAAAATAGCCCAACACCGCCTTCTTAATGAGGTTTAGAGATAAGGCCGCTAAGATGGCGGATCGACCTTCTGAAGCAGAACAAGTAGAAATACTGATTGAAAATTTGTCTAAGCCTTATTATGATGTTCTCTACTACCAACATCTGCAGACTTTTGATGCCTTGATAGCCACCGGTACATAAGTGAAAAATAGAATCCTAAGGGATGCCCAGTATCAAGGGTCCTCCCAAGATGTGGGAAAGAACATTAGAGTTGGACGAGCAAAGGGTCCTGAAACCAATGTGATAGGCATGGTCCAACAGTCAGTATCACCCGTCACCTCTACACAACCTTTTGTGATACAAGCAGATGCTCTTGTTCTGAAGGTTCCTCGCCCCAGGAGATAGTTCACTGATTTGGGAATGTCCGTGGCAGTAATGTATGAGAACCTAAAGAAACAAGGATTGCTAGGGATAGTGGCTCCAAGGGTAATCAGCAACCCTCCCCCAGCTTGGTATAAGGACCATGAATATTATGCTTACCACACTCAGAAGGGACATACCACTGAAAGATGCCTAGGTCTTCAACATGCAATCCAAGATTTTGTAGACGGGACTATTGAAGTCAAAGTTAAGCAACCTCTCAATGTCAATACCAAACCACTCCCTGATCAGGCAACAGTCAGTGTATTGGAGGAAGAATCAACAGAGAATGATCCCACTCAACTCATCACACCTAGAGCTCAGAAGAATCACATGAATGCCTGCATCTATAGAAAAGTCATAAGGAAAAAGGCCAAGGACATGAAGACTCCCAAAAGAGAAGAGTCATTAGAAGAAGAAGATCATACATCTGCTATCCCTCCTTCATCATCAACAGGAGAATCCATCGTACGATACCTTCAACCTTCACAATACTACCAACTTATACCATACCATCAAACTCCGCCATACCATCAACCTCCACCATACCGTCATCCTTCACCCCACCATCAAGGAGAAGGAACCTCATCATCATCCTAACACCCCCTATCTTCATCATAATATCCTATCTCCTACATCACATCACCTTCATATCACCCCACCTCATATCCCTCATCACACTCGTACCACTCTCATTCTCAAGGTTTGGTGGATAACCCAAAAGAAGGATGGATGGGCAGATACAGTTGGAAGGATATGCCTACCTTACCAAATTCTCCAAAGATAACCTCATCAACAGGTTTAGTGAATGTCTTAGGAGAAAGTAAAGATGTTGATGCCACTTCTTTGATTCAGACAACCATACCTCAGGAGGACAATCTAGAGACAATTGAAGAAGTCATAGATGACCTTAGAGCAGTAACAGCCTTGGCAATAGGGTAACAAATCAAAGAGCACACCTCCATAATCCACATAGGGAGTAGCACAGAAGATGATGAGTCTGATGACAACGACGATGAGGACGAGAGTGAGGATTGGGATGATGGTGATGACTCTGATTCTCGAAGTGACTACCAAGGGCCTTAGAATAATGATGAAGATGATGAATCTAGGTATTATTCACCAAGAGATCTAGGAGGATAATCAGTATGTGCTATCAGGGAAGATGACCCCATGATTAACCTAATAGATGCTATCCAATAAGCACTCACAATCTGCATGGGGGTATATGAATCCACATCAAAATTAGAAAGTAGTGAGGATCTTAAAGAGCTCAAAAAACTCTTTAAATTTAATCTAAATGATCCCGTGATCAAACTCAGAAAGTGAATGATTCACATCTATTGGCAATTGGATGCAATGGTGCAATATTTGGAGGAAACAAGCAAGATGTTAGGAGAAGCAGTTATCAGTGAGCACTCTACACCAAACAAATGGAAAACCTTGAAGAAATAGGGGGATAAGACGCATAAGAAGAGAACTGGATGCCGAATTCCAACGGCTTTCCAACTCAGGCAAGAAATTACAAGCTAGGACTCTTAATATATCTGAAGGACCTCGACTTCCCACCCCAAGTAGGGAAGAATCATCTGTCAAAGAGAACAATGTCAGTACCACTGAAGAAATAGTAGTGATCTTCCTAGAAGAAGAAAAAGGCCCTTTGCTGCATTTGCTCATCCATCGAGCCGTTGAACCACTCCTGAACTAGACAAGCATTGGAGAGAATTTCAACATTACTCATGCTTCTGAGTTAACCAGCCTAAATACCACTGATAAAAGCATCAAGTCATCATCGAGTCTGTAGTCTAGTCATTTGTTGAATCTTCTGTTTATGATTACGTGTCTGTTTTTCCTCTTGAGGAAAGTCTAGAGTCCGTGTATGTCCAGTTTGTTACTCATTCTTTCATAAATGAAATTTTTGATTCCGAGTATAACTTGCCTCCTTTTTTTTATGATGATCTTACTAAATATCATGATCTAATAAAACATTGCAAACCAAAGAAAGCCCAACCCATCCATGAGGATACCCAGGTTATTAATCTAGGAACTGACCAATGCCTTCGAGAGGTAAAAATTGGTACTACCCTGGATGATGAAGAAGCAGAGTAGATAATCAGTCTTCTTAAGGAATTTGGTGAAGTGTTCGCCTGGTCTTATGAGGATATGCTTGGGATAGAACCCAATATCGTGCAAAATCGTTTGCCGACCTACCCTAGGGCAAAGCCTGTCAAGCAAAAGCTTAGGAGAATGCATCCAGAATTAAATGAAAAGATCAGAGAAGAAGTCATGAAAATAGTGGAATGTAGGTTTTCTACAAGTGGTAAAATATCCCCAATGGTTGGCTAACATAGTACCAGTACCAAAGAAAGATGACAAGGTATGAATATGCGTAGATTCTTGAGATCTTAACAAGGTGAGCCCTAAGGATGACTTCCCACTACCTCACATTGATGTATTGGTCGACAGCACAACGGGGCATGCCTTGCTATCATTTATGGGTGGATTCTCGGGATACAATCAAGTGAGAATGCACCCAGAGGATTGTGAAAGGATAGCCTTCACCACTCCATGGGGAACTTATTGTTACAAGGTGATGCCCTTTGGACTGAAGAATGCTGGGGAAACTTATCAAAGAGCAGCTATAACCATATTGCATAACATAATGAACAAGGATGTGGAAGTCTATATGGACGACATGATAGTGAAGTCAAGGGATCGGCAGGGGCATATTCCCAAATTAAGACGATTCTTTGAAAGGATTAAGAAGTATCAGCTGAAGTTGAATCCTTAAATATGTGTATTTGAGGCAACGACAAGAAAATTGTTGAGATTCTTGGTAAGTGAAAAGGGCATCAAAAATCCAAGAAATGCCCATGCCTCACACTGAGAAGCAAATATGAGGATTTTTGGGTCACATCCACTATATTAGCAAGTTCATAACTCAACTGACTACAATCTGTGAATCAATCTTTAACCTGCTAAAGAAGGATCAACCGATAGAATGGAATGACCAATGCCAACAAGCTTTCAATAATATAAGAGGATATCTCAGTAACCCACCAGTATTGACACCACCGGTGGGAGGAGAACCACTTCTGTTGTATCGAAAAGTGGGAGAATATTCCATGGGCTCATTGCTAGCTTAAAATAAAATAGAGAAGGGAATGGAGCATGCCATATACTACCTCAGCAAGAAGTTCTTAGAATATGAGACACGATACACATCTTTAGAAAGAACACGTGCTTCACTGATTTGGGCAACAAAAAAGTTACGACACTACATGGTAGCTTATCTGGTACATTTGATCTCAAGGATGGATCCAATCAAGTACCTCTTTAAGAAACCGCCTCTAACAGGAAGGATGGCTCGATGGCTACTATTGTTATCAGAATTTGACATCACCTATGTTGCTCAGAGCCCTGGATGATGATTTTCTAGATGAAGAAGTCACAGCAATAGAAGAAGAAGACAAAACTAATGAATGGCAGTTGTTCTTTGATGGAGCAGCTAATCAAAAGGGGTGTGGTGCGGGAATATTTCCTATCACTCCTGATGGCCTTTACTTGCCTTCGTCATTTTGCCTTGATTTCCCCTACACCAACAATATTGTCGAATATAAAGCTTATGCCTTGGGGCTTGAAGCCGCTCTAACCATTGGGGTAAAAAGGATCAAGGTATATGGTGATTCATCCATTGTCATCTGTCAGATGCAAGGAAAGTGGAAGACCAGAGATGAGATACTAAAGCCATATTAAGAACATCTAGAAGAAGTGATTGGACACTTTAAGAAGATCTCATTCGAATACTTCCAAAGGGATAATAACTAGTTTGCCGATGCCCTTGCAACCTTAGCTTCCATTGTAGAATGCAACCCTATGGCTAGGGTCCGACCATTCTTAGTGGAACAAAGAAGCAGGCCTCATCATAGATGGTCACTCTTGGTTTGCTCACATAGTGGACTTCATCAGGGAAAGGAAGTACCCGATTGATGGTACAGATAGAGAAAAAAATTTCTAAGGAGATATACCACCCAATTTATTCTTCAAGGAGATTTGTTATACAAAAGATCCTATGATGGAGTACAGTTGCTGTGTGTGGATGAAGAGTAAGCTACAACCGTCATATAGGAAATTTATCAAAGCCTTTGTGGACTCCATATGAATGTCGAGATGCTAGCTAAGAAGATTCTCAGACTAGGACACTATTGGAACACAATGGAAGTAGAATGTGTGAGCTTTGTCAAGACATGCCACAAATGTCAGATATTTACCAATATCATACATATCTCACCAAAGGAGTTGCATTCACTTAGTTCTCCTTCGCCATTCTCTACATGGGGCATTGACATCATAGGGAAGGATAACCCCAAAGCATGCAATGGTCAAAAGTTTATCTTGGTAGCCATTGATTATTTCACCAAGTGGGTAGAAGCTCAGTCATATGCAGTCCTCACATTTTCTAAGGTGGTAAAATTCATCTAAGAAAATATTATTTTCCAGTATGGAGTGCCCCAAGAGCTGATATTAGATCAAGGATCCCATTTTTGGGGTAAAACTAACAAGGTCTACACAAAGTTCGGTGTCAAAAGGCATTGCTCTACCACTTACAGGCCGCAGACCAATGGGGGTAATAGAAGCAGCTACGAAGAACATCAAGGTCATCCTACAGAAAATGGATGCAACACACAAGGATTGGGAGGATTAGTTGCCACTTGCTTTATGGGCATATCGGACTTCTGTACAATCCTTAAAAGGGGTCACTCCTTTTTCCTTGGTATATGGGGTTGAGGCAGTCCTACTATGGAAATCCTAGTACCACCCTTAAGGGTACTCCTTGATAGTCAGTTACCTGAAGGAGAATGGGTGACGGCCAGACACAACGAGCTCAACTTTCTCGATGAAAGACATATGAAGGCCATAGATAATCTGAAAAGTATCAATTGAGAATGGAAAGGGCCTTCAACAAGAATGTGAAGCCCCATCACATAGAAGAGGGTAAGCTTGTTCTTTGAGAACAAAGAGCCCCAATTCATGACCCAAGAGGGAAATTCAAGCCCAACTGCAGCAGCCCATTCACTGTCAAAGAAATTCTACCAGACAAGGTTATGAAATTCATAGACCACAATGGTGATGAAATACCCGGACTAGTCAACATGGATCAACTCAAAAGATATTATGTCTGAAAGGGTGAATAACTCGAACTATGCTTGACCTAATTCCTCTCAAGGGATACGTAGGCAACTTGATGTGTGTGCAAGTGCGGTCTCAACAATCACAAGGCAATAAATTGGTTCCAAGATTAATAATCAATGTATCTAAAAAGATCATCATAACTTGTGTCCCCCAACAATCACTATTTGGCATGCAAGGCCATTAGGTATTTGTCATTCACCTATGGTCCCCAAATTCTTATCCATAATTCCATCCTCCAAAAATCGCCACCTGGCACCGGTATATCAAGGTCTGTTCATTCCCCATCCTTGATTAGTAAAAAAAAAAAAACTAAAAGGATTTTGAAGCAACAGTGGTAAAGGTTTGGTTGTGTCAAATAGCTAATGAGTGATACTTTGAAAAACCATCACTTCTCCTCTTTGTTTATGATAAATGCAAGAAAGGTCATGGGCTCTTTGGATAAGACATTAAGAAAATGGACCTTGGATATAAGCATTACGGCACCAGGACTGCTAGAATCTATGAACATGCAGATGCACAGTCGGATTAGGTGTGTAGAATTACATCACAATTTACTCCAACTGGTGCCATAACACTGGGATACAAATCTTTACGTATTTCAGTTTGGGTTGGTTGAGATCTGCCCAACTCTTGAAGAATTCTGAGTTTGTTTGTTAATTCCACCCAAGTGTAGGTTAATTCAACCCTCTTTGAAGAAAGATTACTCAGAGGAAATTCAGGACTTCTTCGGATGCGAAAAGGAGGAAATGAAGCAGTTCATTTGATATAGGAAGATCGACATTCTGAAGGTGGCCAGGATCTTCATTCAGTATCTATCACTGGGAGGAATCCATCAGCAAAGATCATAGAATGCTTATCTACTTTGCATGATAGCTCGCTATGTTCTCCAAACCCCGGACGTGGTGCACCACTTGTCCTGATAGAAGTGGTAAAGCAACTGAAGGAAGAAGGTGATATCGTCCCTACAGTTCTTGCAGAAACACTCAAGGGATTTGACAACATAACCCCAGTTTGTGGCCCACCTATCCTATCTTTGGTCTCATGGGTAGGAAAGTCATTTCCCATTTTGATGGATTACTAAGTGAGGTGATATTTGGATTTTCACATTATTCCAGTTATTCTAATGAAGACTTGAGTTGCGGAATTAATTGTGCCTTAAGATTCAAATTCATGAACTCAAAAAAGATTTTCAATGTAAAAGATAAGTTTTCATTCCAAAATAAAATGCCAAGCCTGGCAATATAGAAGGTAAAAACAAAAAATAATGAACATGGGGAGGGAAAAGAAAAAAAAAAGCAACATCTGTGTTTTGCAGGAACAACAGGAATAGATCTCTAGGGATCACCATCCTCATCTGTGCCATACTCGAAGCTATCTACGGATGTCATCAAGTTGCTAGATGTGACAGTATCATGTTCTGACCATGAACTCACCAGCTGTGCCGTGAGGTCCTCAATCTGCGCGGCTTAGTCAGCATTCTGTTCCCTTAGAGAATCCACCCATCCTGGGAAGCACACAAGATGGTCAAACCAAGGAGTAATAATAAAAGAGAACCAAAGATTAAAAAAAAAAATTTGGTGGAAATCCCCACCCTCAATACAAAATTCAAAAAAAAATCAAAATAAAAAAAACTCAAAAAATTAAAACAATAAAAAATTCAAAAATCAAGAATCAAAATCCAAAATCCAAAATTCAAAATATAAAAAACAAAATATCAAAAAATAAAAAAATAAAATTCAAAATTCCAAATTTAAATCAAATTTCAAATTTCAAAGTTCAAATCAAAAAAAAAAAAAAAAAACAAAATAAAAAATCAAAGGTCAAGAATCAAAGATAAAAAAAAAAGAAGAAAGAATCAAGAGTCAAGAATCACAGATAAAAAATTAAAAAAAAAAATCAAAGATAAAAAATCCAAAAAAGAATCAAAGAATCAAAGATAAAAAAAAGAATAAAGAGTCAAGGATCAAAGATAAAAATTCAAAGAAGAATCAATGAATCAAAGGTCAATAATCACAAAATCAAGAATTAAGTACTAGTACCTTTTGCAAGATTAGAAGAACAACGAATTTCTTTCCTATAATCGATAGTCCCAGATAGCCCAGACCACTTCGAAAGAACCAACCTAGAGACCAGATAGCCCAGATTGATTCGAAAGACCCAGTCTGGAGACTAAATAGCCTAGATCGGATCGAAAGAACCAGTATGGAGACTAGATAGCCCAAATTGGTTCGAAAGACCCAGCTTGGAAACCAGATAGCCCAGATTGGTTCGAAAGACCTAGCCTAGAGACCAAATAGCCCAGATTGGTTCAAAAGACCTAGCCTGGAGACCAGATAGCCTAGACTGGTTCGAAAGACCCGGCCTGGAGACCAGATAGTACAGATTGGTTCGAAAGAACCATACTGGAGACCAGATAGCCCAGATTGGTTCAAAAGACCTAGCTTGGAGACCAGATAGCCCAGATTGGTTTGAAAGACCCAGCCTAGAGACCAGATAGCCCAGACTAGTTCAGACCAGATATCCCAAACTGGTTTGAAAGACTCAGCCTGGAGACCACATAGCCCAAATTGGTTTGAAATACCCAGCTTGGAGGCCAGATAGCCCAAATTGGTTCGAAAGACCTAGCTTGAAGACTAAATAGCCTAGATTGGTTTGAAAGACCCAATATGGAGAATAAATAGCCCAGACCAATTTGAAAGACCTAGCCTTAAGACGAGATAGCCCAGATTGGTTCAAAAAACCTAGCCTGGAGACTAGATATCCCTAGACTGGCACATAGAAGCTCAACCTAGTAAAAGTTAAAGATCAAGTGCTAACGTCTTTTGTAGGATTGAAAGAGTAGCAAATTTCTTTCCTATAATTGACGGCCCAGGTAAGAACCTAAACTGTGAGTAGTTAAAGATATTATCTATTGCATTTTCAACTCCGTCATTGATGAGCAAGATGGCGGCAGTACATGCTCTGGGTGACAAAATCGTCGTTCTTTCCTTTGCCCTTCTATTATAAGGCATAGGTCTCGGCCAAGGAGGGGCATTCTGTAGACACACAATTTTGTCACCCTCCCTCAGCTATGATGACTTATGGATCTTGGACACAACCTCTGACTTCTAATCAACAAAGATGATAATTGACTGAGGTAACCCAACCCAGAAACATTCCATACTCACCCAAAATTCCCAAAAATCCTCTGCGAGAGAAAAGAAGGGTCTCATACATGAAGGAATCCAGTCCAAAGCTACTGTATGAATGAATAGTACTCAGAATCACAATTTCAATGATATATGGTACGTCAAAATCAGGCCATCGGATCTCCCGTAATCATTCTTAGAAGTTACAACTTGAACACCCAAACCCCACCCATGCAAGCACCCACACCTTGCTATGAGCACCCCAAACCCCGCCCATGCGAGCACCCACACCTTGCCATGAACGCCCAAATCCCGCCCATATGAGCACCCACACCTTGTCATGAACACCCAAACCCTACCCATACGAGCACCCACACCATGCCATAAGCAGCCTTGCATACCATCACATGCACCAACCTGGCCCAACATTGTGCATCTTCGTGCACACCGATCAGCATTGCTTGTCCCATGTGCATTGGCTCAGAGACCTGGCACCCCCACAGGAGCCCCAACACCCACCCCTACAAGAGCCTCGGCACCCTTGCAGGAGCCCCAACGCCCCCGTGGGAGCCCAGGCACCCCATTGGCTAAGAAAATTCACTTTTTACTCCCATTGGCTAAGGAAATCCCTCTTTCCTCCCCATTGGTCCAAAAAATCTATAAATATCCCCTCCCTTTGGTTTTTGACATTTAAGCCTCCTAGTGAGCACTCCTTGTAGAGTAGCTCTGCCCTCTCTCCCCCTCCCCATTGAGGTTCTTCAAGTCTTCGAAGAGATCTTCTTAAGATTCAAAGTGTTCTTCGAATCTTCAAAGTGTTCTTTAGGCCTTCGAAGTTCTTCAATCATCCAATTTTTTTGAGTGAGCATTTTGTGTAGGAGAAACTTTGCCTTCGTTTCCCCCCTTGAGGCTCTCTAAGTCTTCAAAGTGATCTTTATAGATTTGAAGTGTTCTTCGAGCCTTCGAAGTTTCTCAATCATTCGAATTTCGTCAAGCCCTCCCATAGCCTATCCCCAGCAGAAGCTCTATCGGAGTCACCTCAGCCTAGCCCTCCCATAGCCTATCCCTAGTGGAAGCTTTGTTAGAGTGCCATCTCAGCCTTGCCCTCTTATAGCCTATCTCCAGTGGAAGCTCTGCCAGAGTGCCACCTTAGCCAAAATCCAGAAGTAGCCCATTCCTAGTGGAAGCTCTGCCAAATTGACACCTCAGCCTAAGCTCGGAAGTAGCCTTCCCTAGCCCAAGCTCTGTAAGAATTCAAATCTAAAAGTAACATTCCTAACTGGAACTCTATCTGAATATTACCACAGTCAGCATCTATCAAAAAAGGAAGTTGGAGATCAAGACCATCTTCCCTTGAGCTGGGAAAATCCACAAGAAGGTTCCTGCCAGCATTAATCAAGGGGTCCACCCCGCTTGACCCAAAACAGGGGTCAAGCTCAGGTATTATTTCTCACCAAAATTAGCATAATGTAGATGTTTGAATTTTAAAAGTAACCACAAGTGTACGGATCAGTGTAGCTAACGGGTCGAACAGTAGGAGAGCAGCAACTTTATTTTTAGCTTCTTTTAGTAAAGCAAAGTGTAACGATTGATTATGGTGATCTACTTCTACTACCGTGCTAACACAAATGCATCTAAAAATGTCCTAACCAACACATCTAGGGGAATTGGAAATTGCAATTGAAATAAAAATTGAATGACCTAACCATTCACATCTAACCCTAACCATTCATCATCTAGGAATTTAAATACTCAAACCTCGCAATTAAAAAGAAAATAACTGAACGTAGAAGTACTGAAAAGTAAATAAATAAAATAAAAAGGGGAATAAAGCTAGAGAGAGGCATGCAAGTAGGTATCTCTACTTAGCCTGAGGGATGTACCATAAATAGTATGAGCTTTCCTACTTGACCAGAGAGTACTCTTACAAGGGATTTTCTACTGTAGAAGCCTACTTACCTAAACTTCAATCCTTGAACTGAAAACTTGACTAATTTGAGATACTACCAACCCTAAAAACCAGATCTAAACTAAATCAAATATGAAATTGTTAGGCCTGGAGAAAACAAATCATGAAGAGAAAAACTGAACTTGGAAGAGATGCTCCACAGCTTGTTCTTATTACCTAGAACTAAGCCTAGAACTAGAAATTAAAATTATTACACCTTTGAATAACTTGAATTGCATGAATAATAAAGACTTAAAAAGCATAAACAAATATTTGCATTAAAAAAAATTACAAAATTGCTTGCAATAAAAAAAAAAAACTAAGAAGAATAACTAAAAAGAGAGAGAGCTCAACTAAAAAAACTAGAAGAAGAAAACTAGAAAAAGAGAGGGACGCCCTCCTGGGGCTTGGTCAACTTCCTTTTATAAGGAATAGGGGAGAGAGGAGGATGATGAGGTGGAGGGGGGATTGGGAGATAAAATAGGAAGTAGGGGATTTTTTATTTCTTTCCTTTTTTTCCTATATTTTTTTTCTTCTCTTTTGTGCGCAACCTCTTGGCCAAATTGGTGTGATGAGGTGGAGGAGAGAGAGAGGAAAGAAAAGGTAGGAAGAATTTCCAATGATTTTTTCTTATTTTCTTTCCTTTTTTTCTCCTTTATTTCCTTCTTTTTCTCTCTCTTCAAACTTACGCACGAACCCCCTACATGATTTCTGCTTTCCTTGCTTTGTTGATTTATTTGGAGATCTTCTAATTGAGTAGGAAGTTCCATCCATGCCCCTTGGTTTAAGTGATGAGTTGGAGAGAGAAAATTGCCCAAAAAAAATCTCCAAAAAATTACAGCCATGAGGTTCGAACTTTAGACCTCTTGGTGAGCAAGGAATTTTTGCACACCATAACTCACCAACTATGCTAGGTAGTTGTTGTTACTAAAAAAGAATCTTCAATCACTCAAGGGGGTCTATCGATCCTTATTGGCATTTGGAATATTCTTTTTACACCTGGGACAACTGTAAATGGGCTAGTTCTGCATCTCGGTTTAGTTCTGATCCATTATTTTTTTTCTGGCCTGAAAAGAATAATCACTTGTACAAGTGACAAAACGGATGTATACTTTTAAAGCAACACATCCATTTCACTTAGAATTTCATCCTATTCAAAACCATAAAAAGAAACGTGACCACTTTATGTGTAAAATTGGAGATACGGCGCCCAATAGTCCTTAAGGCCTTTAAAATACAAAACCTACAAAAAGAGAGTAAAACCTTGGGTAGCTAGTTCTTCACACATAAATGTGCTCATTAGAATTCCCCCACACTTAGACTTTGCTAGTCCTCAAACAAAAATAAATAAATAAAAATAAAAAAGAAAACAAAAAATAATTCACTTTTGTTGGAATCACGATTGCACTTAGCATGTGCAACAAGCCTTTAAACCCCTAAGTCACCCTTAGTGGACGAGTTGTGTCTCATGAATGTTTCAGTGAATATACACCCAAAGTTTAAAAAAAAAAAATCCTACAATTGGCTAGAAAAGGTAAGGGCCATACCGATCCAGAGCAAAGATAATTCCTCTTACACTTGATCTAGAGATCCCCACACTTGAATTTTTATTATCCCATATCGATTTCAGGCACAAGCATATTTCTTAATTTGAAACTCACCTTGTCTCTTCCAAAACATCCGTATCTTAAGGCAGTACCACTTGTGAAGTAATAGTGAACCAAGGACTAAGGTGTTGGAGTGTTTTCGACCAAACATGTTACCAAGCTATTGATGACATTTGCACATACTTTCCTGCTATGTGGTTTTTTTTTTTTCATAATAAACTCTATCCTACTCCACTACTGTTGGCCTGAATGCCATGGTGGAGCAAACACTAGACACCCAAGTTACTATGTAGCTTCTCTTTTTTGCATATGCACACATAGACAGTGATGCTAGAGTTCTTTTAGAAATTTCTTCCCTAAGAGTTTCGATCAAGACACCATGCTTCCTGAGGCACAATCACTTGTCTAGCTCTAAGGAAATCAACTCTTACCTTTTATTTATATCACTTTCCACACTTCATTTAAAATTGTGCATTTGTCAATACATGCCAAATTAAAAAGAATGTCTCAACTCCAAAATCAAGAGTACAAGGAACTCACAGACTTACATATGGTCCAACACCGTAAAACAAGGCTTTCTTATTTTTCAAAAGACAGTCCTATGTGTTCAAGTTGGGTGCCTTAATAAAGAATTCTTACATTCATACATCAACCAACCGAATGGTATGATCATTAGCCAAAAGCCAAAGTAGGACTTCATCCTTAGCAAGCTCAAAAACAAAAGAAAAACAAACAAAGGAAAAGGAAAAAGAAAAAAAACAAAAACAAAAACAAAAAGAAGCTGATTCCCTCCCACACATTTAAGTCATGCAATGTCCTCCATGCATGGAAAGAATTAAAAGTAAAGAGAATGCAAGGGGGTCATACTTGATTAAAAGTTAGTCATCAATGTAAAGAGGTTCATGGAGATCTATGACCTCTTCACTATCAGTAGTAGGAAACTCGAGGAATGATTTTAAACGCTGACCATTAACCTTTGAAATTACCCCTGTTCTTGGATTCAAAATCTCCAAAGCCCCATTATGTACAATAAATGGGTCATCCTATCGGGATCTAAGCTTACCAGGGAAAAGACCTTATCACCAATTACAAAAGATTTGTGTAAATGTGCTTATTATGGAAGGCTTTTGTCTTTTCCTTGTAAATCCTAGAATTTTCATAGACATCATTCCTAAGTTTCTCCAACTCAGATAGTTGGAGCCTATGATGAATACCAGCATTAGACAAATCGAAGTTGAGCTTCTTAATAGCCCAAAAGGGCTTATGCTCCAACTCAACTAGTAAGTGACATGCTTTCCCATACACCAGACTGTAGGGAGACTGACCAAGGTCGGTCTTGAATGGAGTCCAATGGGCCCACAAGGCATTAATGAGCCTAAGGGACCAATCCTTACGGTTGAGATTAACAATTTTCTCTAAGATTTGTTTGATCTACCTATTAGACACCTCCACTTTGCCACTAGTTTGAGGATGATAAGGGGTAGCTAACTTATGGGTGATCCCATACATTTTCATCAAGGCCTCAAAAGGCCAATTATAGCATGTGGTGTACCAAAGCAGAAAGAGATGTTTTCTTTGAGAAACTGGACCACCACTTTGTGGTCATTAGATTTACAAGGTATGGCCTCTATCCATTTTGAAACATAATTAATGGCCAAAAGTATGTACAAATTTCTAAAGGATTTAGGGAATGATCCCAATGAAATCGATACCCCATACATCAAAGATCTCAACTACCAAAATAGGGTTGAGGGGCATCATGTTTCTCTTATTGATACGACCAAAAGATTGGCAGATGGGACAAGCCTTGCAAAAATCGAAAGCATCTCTAAAAAGAGTGGGCCAATAAAATCCACATTGGAGAACCTTTGCGGTAGTCTTCTTAGGTCCAAAGTGTACACCACATGCATGACCATGGTAAAAAGATAAAATTGAGTGCTGCTCATGATCAGGCACACAACGTCTGATAGTTTGGTTAGGACAAACCTAGAAAAGATAAGGATCGTTCCAAAAGAAATGCTTAACTTGTGAAAGGAATCGTTACCTATCTTGAGTCACACCTGAAACTAAGAAGTTGACAATGTCAGCAAACTATGGTTCATTGGACACTGTAAATAATTGTTCATTTGAAAAATTCTCATTGACTGGAGAATTGATAGTCAAGGAATTTAGGAGGTTGGATAAATGGTCTGCAAGTAGGTTTTCAATGCCATTATTATCCCTAATTTCCAATTCAAACTCTTGCAAAAGTAAAACCCACCTAATAAGATAGGCTTTAGCATCCTTCTTCTGAACTATGTATCTAAGAGTGGAATGATCAGTGTACACTACCACATGTGACGCAACTAAGTAAGATCCAAAACTTTTCTATGCAAACATAACAGCTAAAAATTCTTTTTCAGTAGTTGTATAGTTGAGTTGTGCATCATTTAGGGTCCTACTAGCATAGTAAATAGGTGGTTGAACAATGGGTGCATTAGTCAACTCCTTCTTAAGTTGCTTGAAGGATTCTAGGCACTCTTTAGAAAACTTAAAAGTTTGATCTTCGGCACGTAGTGTAGTGAGAGGTCGGGCTAACTGACTAAAGTCCTTAATGAATCTTTTGTAGAAGCCAGCATGCCCCAGAAAAAACCAGACATCCTTAACAAATTAGGGAGGTGGTAAATTATCAAATAAATCCACTTTAGCTCTATCTACCTTAATTCCCTCCTTGGATACTATATGGCTACAACAACACCAGATTTAGCCATAAAAGGGCATTTCTCCTAAGTCAAAACCAAATTCTTAGATATACACCTTTTCAAAACTAGGGAAAAATGATGAAGACACTCAGAATAGGAATTCTCATGAATCGAAAAGGCATCCATAAATACTTCTAAGAATTTTTTGACCATATCAAAAAAGATGCTCATCATGCATCGTTGGAATGTAGCAGGGGCATTGTAAAGCCTAAAGAGCATATGCCTGTAAGCAAATGTTCCATATGGACATATAAAAGTGGTCTTTTATTGGTCCTTTAAAGCAATTAGGATATGATTATACCCGGAATATCTTTCAATAAAACAATAGTATTCATGTCCAGCTAACCTATCTAACATCTGGTCAATGAATGGCAAGAGGAAGTGGTCCTTCCAAGTTACCGCATTAAGTTTCCTATAGTCATCAACACTCTACACCATATTTGGATACGGCTTGAAATTAGTTCGTTGTTGGCATTGAGAACTACAGTAACACCAAATTTCTTGGGCACTATATGAATTGGGCTTAACCATTGACTCTCAGAAATATGATAAATTATTCTATGATCCAATCACTTTAGGATCTCTTTCTTAATGGCTTTCATCATCACAGGGTTAGCTCTTCTTTGGGGTTCCATGGATGATTTGAAATCCTCCACAAGATGTATATGATATTGCATAATAAAAGAGCTTATACCCTTGACATCAGCCATGGTCCAACCTAGGGCTTCCTTATTGTCTTTTGACACTTTGAGTAATTCTTCTTCCTAGCTAGAGTCAAATCTGAAGAAATTATTACTGGAAGAGTCTGGTCAGGCCCTAGGAAAGCTTATCTCAAATTAGATGGCAACTCCTTAAGCTCTAGCTTAGGCGGCTCAACTATGGAAGGTTTGGGAATAGAATTGGAAAGGGGTCCTAAGGGCTCCATAGGTGTATGAAGACTTAAGACTTCAAAAAAGAATTTTTCACTATTATGATCCAACTCATCCATACACTTTTGGAATTCTAAATCAAAATCAATATCAAAGTTGGTAATTAAATCATCATAAAAATCAAGAAAATCCTCAAGCATATTGATCTCTTCTTCCATATGTGATTGCTTGCCTATCCTAAATATGTTAAACTCAAAAGTTTTGTTACCAAAAGATAACCTTAAAAATTTATTCCGATAATTGATTAATGCATTACTGATAGCCAGGAATGGTCTTCTTAGAATTATTGGGATCTCATCCTTGGTTGAGAAGGGCTTGGTATTTAACACAATGAAATCAACAGGGAAAATAAATTTTCCCACTTTAAGTAAGACATCCTCAACCATCCCTTTAGGAATCTTAACAGACCTATCTGCCAACTGAAGAGCAGTTCCAGTGGCTTTTAATTCTCCAAATCCTAGTTGCTTATACACATGGTAAGGCAAAAGATTCACACTTGCACCAATGTCAAGTAAGGCATGCTCAATATAGGTGTTGCCTATGACACAAGCTATGGTAGGGCTCCCTGGATCCTTATACTTGGTGGCTATAAGCTGAGTAATTATGGAACTAATGTTACCTGCCAAGAATGCCTTTTTGGACACACTAGTGATACGTCTGTGAGTACATAAATCTTTCAAGACCTTTGCATAGGCGCGGATCTAGGATATGACATCCAAAATAAGGATGTTCACCTCTACCTTTTCGAAGACTTCTAAAATCTTGTCTATAGAAGTAGTCTTCTTTTTGTTTACCAAGTGATTAGGAAAGGGCACAGGAGTAACATAAGGACTATCAGGAATTTTCCCTTTTTTAAAATAATCATTTTTGGTTTCCTCAACCAAATCATCTTTAGTTTTAGAAGAATCTTTAGGTTCATTAGACGAACCTAAAATAAGAGGCACATTTGTGTCCTCAACAAAAGGAGAGTTAACAGGAGTAATAGATAGGGAAGATTTAGGAACACTATGTTGGTACTCTCTACCACTCCTAAGGGCATAAACAGCATGACATTGGTTGAAGGGCCCTTTTTGGGTCTAACTTTGTACTTCATTCAATGGTGCATTAGTTGGTACTTGTGAATTAACAGGCTAATGATGCCTAGGGTTAGTCTCTGGTTGACTGGGTAAAGTTCCTTTCTCCCTCTGAAGCAAAATTGAGACAACTTGGGAGAGTTCTCTCGTAAGATTTTGATGGATTGTCATGAGGAAAGCCATATTCTTTTCTAAATCACTTACTCTACTTACCTCTCTAGTATTAGTAAATCCAGGTGGTTGCTGGTAAGATGATAGAAGATGGGGCCTATGGAAACTAGCCTAAGGTCCTACATTTGGCATAAGAAAAGTATTTGGGGCAAAATGTTATTGTGCAAAGGGAGGCCTTTGGGGTCCAGGTTGACTTTGATTATGGAAATTGGAAGGCCCTGCTTGGTTTCCTTGGTTCCAAGAGAAATTTTGGTGATTTCTCCATCCTGGATTGTAAATGTTACTATATGGATTATTCTGATATAAGACATTCACACTTTCATTGGAAGTGCCCCAGGAGGTGTTGGGGCATTCTTCTATGACATGTCTAGGGGACTAACACCAATTGCACATCTTAACCATATTGACTGATGATGGCTCTTTAGGAACAATAGTCTCAATCCTTTTGATAAGGCTATCTAAATCGGCTTCCTTGGCTACTAACCCATCCACAAAATACCCTTTCCTTCCTATGGTTCTTTCACTTTCTTGGGTTGATTCCCACTCACGGGTTTTATCAGTTAAGTCAAGTAAGAATTCCTATGCCTTTCCTTCCCCCATCAGCCTGAGCTATCACCTCGGCCCCCATCAACCCGAGCTGCCACCTCAGCCCCTCATCAGGTTGAGCTACCACCTCAGCATCTCATCAACCCAAGCTACCACTTCAGCCCCCATCAGCCTGAGTTGCCACCTTAGCCCCCATCAACCCGAGCTGCCACCTCGGCCCCCATCAGCCCAAGCTACCACCTCGGCCCCCATCAGCCTGAGTTGCCACTTCGGCCCCCATCAACCTGAGCTACCACCTTGGCCTTCATCTAGCAAGGCTCTTAGAAACATGCTCTTATCCACTCCTACATTCATGGAACCTAATCTCTGATCATAAGGATGGGACTCTATCCACTACACGTCATCAGAGGCATCCACCCCCTCCCATGACTTACATTTCTGAGATAAGAGGGGAATATTCCCTTAGGATACCCTAGGATCTGGAATATTCCTAGCATCAGAGAGTTGTTCCACTCAAGGACTCCACACCTAGTAGGACTCTCCATGGACTTCCTGTCACCTCCCGTCGGATCGGTGACTGGGTTAACTCCGGTTAACCCAAACCTGCCAGGACCATCTGATACAGTATCTAAGCACAGCATACACACAACTAAGAAAATGTTCAACAGTTCAACAGAAGACTTAATTTACCTATAAATATTCTCAATATACTTGATACCCAAATTGTAATACATAGTTAAATACATGTGGGCCCGCAGGCATGATATTTACACAAAAAGAATACAATTTACATATCAAGTACACAAAAGGGATCATCAAAAGAATCAAAAGGTAACCCTGTATGGGGTCACTGCTATGGTCCCACAGCACAACCCTCGCACGTACAATCCGTGTCGTGCTCATATTTCTCGGGGACCCACCAATCCTCCTCAGGGAATTCCACTGTGGGGCCCGGCCCTTGATCCTCAAGCTGGTGACCTGTAAAATCATCTAAAAGGGGTGCACACGTGGGATGAGCTCACTAGCTCAGTAAGTGAAAAGGAGGACCACACAACAGTCCACACAACAATCACACTCATATGCACTATATGCTATGCAATCCATTTTTCATCACATCCACCTAAACAACATTACTAAGTCTTTTGTTTAGTGCTACTACAACCATAGTGAGCGTATACTCCGGATACGAGCCGTGAACTCCATCCCGTGATATGCCCATAGGGCTGTCAAAGAAGGCCCACCATGAGTACTCGGAAAAGTAAAGCATGCCGACCACCGGCTCTCAACATAAAAGTAAATGACAGAAAATAAAGGTGCTGACTCCAGCAATTTAAAAGCAGAACGATTGGCCCTCTTGAATATACCACCGGGGTTGTCGACTGTCCTAATGACCAGTCGGGAGTATGTCTAACCGCCACAGTGACCCGACAACCATGACCACTGCTTCTCGCTAAATGGTAACCCAACACCTCAACCCCTATTGAGAAGGGTCGTAGCACGGGAAGATGATAATCCTACACTGCATGCTCCTATATAACATAGTATGATTGCATAGTGCCTCCGCGTCCCATTCCATGGGCCACCAATGCACTCGTTTCCAAGCTGACTATGGCATCTAGTCTATTAATGCATTATGCACAATGATGTCAACATTCATCACATAAGCACATCACCATTTGACATTGAGAAAATAAACACAACACGCATGGCATAAAAATATGAGGATGGCTAAGCTACATATAATTTGTATGATGACATGGCTAGTTTAGATACAATTTAATGAATGCCAAACAAGCCTTAAAATAAGGCCAAATGTCCTCTCCCCACTTACCTGTAGTGTATAAAGACTCACGCCCAGTACGGGTGAGATCCGGTGCGAGAAGTGTACGTTTTGGTGAACCTATCATAAGTGAATGGGGTTAGCATTTCACCACTTTAGGGCCAAAAATAACAAGATTTGATGACAAAATCATGTTTAGAATCCTAGAAGAAGGTCACACGTCCGTTTTGGGTCCATTCGAACGTAAAATTCACGTCGGGAGCCTCTCGGGTGGGTCGGACAGCCCACCTGTCTTGACCCACCAGTCATGACTGATGGGCAGATCAACCCACCGATCACCCCCGGTAGGGCCCACCGATTGGCCCCGAGGGCCCTGTTAAGACCGGTGGGTAGGTTAGTCCACCGATCGGCCCACCGGTAGGGCCTATCGATTGGCCCTGCTAAGATCGGTGGGCAGGTTGGCCCGTCGGTCGGCCCGCCTGTTGGCCCTGAGGGCCTGCCCTCTCAGGCGGGTGCCCTCAGGCGGGCCATTTGGCCCACCGGTCTTGGCGAAAAAATGCCATTTTCCCCGAAACCTTCCTCAACCTTTGGAGAAATCAAATGGGACTTTTCCAAACCCATTCTCCACACATTCAAAGTCTCACAAGATGATTCTAACCTAGATCTAGGTTAGATTTAAGGAATGGGAAGCCATCTTACCTTCTTTGCTCAAGAACTCGTTCAAAAACCCCAAAATCACCTCAAATCACCAATGCTTCCCCAACCTTGTAAACACTTCGTCGAATCCTTCAAAATCAACACATAAACCATCTATTAAACCTTAGATTCATCATCTCGAAGGAGATTTACAAGACCTCAAGAAACACTACCCAAATCAAGGGTTTTACTTGGGTAGGGTGAAAGTTTAAGGAATATAGCCTTTGCTCACCTCTAAACATAGACCTCGTGTTGGAGATCACTCTTCCGGCGTCAGAATGGGAAGATCAAGCCTTGGTGCCGCTTAAATCCATCCCTTCTTCCTCTTCCTCCCCTTTCTTCTTCTCCGTTCTCTTTTCTCCCTCCTTTTCTCTCTCCTCTTTACTCTTTTCACCAACCACCTGAATGTCATAAATGAGAAAATGGAAAACTCACAAATGCTATTTATACTTTCTAAAATAACTAAGTAACCACATGGGTGGGTCACTTAGGTGGGCTGATGCACCCACCTGTGACCGCCCACCTGAGGGCCAAAAATTGGCCAACAAGTGGGATTGTGATGGAATTCGACTCTCGACACGAATCTCACTCTCGGCATAAGGTATATTATACGTATACGCTTTAGGATACGGCTACATACCTGCTTTATCCATACATGGCCTTATGATATGTGCATGTACACGGCTTGGGTACACCCGTCTCCTCTGGCTCTGACTCGGACTTGTCCGGCCAACCGGTGTTTAAAGTTACCTTTGCCATCATGGTCCATAAGGAACCCACCTTAACCCTCTCCAGTTCGGGTCCTGCATGGTTAAACCGGGTCAATCATGAAATTAGACCGGGTTTAAAAAGTAGGCTATCACACTTCCCCCTTTTTTACACTCCATCAGTAGCCTATAAATACCAAGGTAAGCCTCTATTATGGGGGATCGATAACTTCTTTTGATTGAAAACTCTCTTGAGTATTTGCTATGAAAAGATCTGACTTAGGCATTGGAGAGTCCACCATCGAGTCAGCCCGGCTCTCCCCTGTCTTCTCTTCTGTGTAGATCGGCTGAAGTATCAGGAGCTGCAAGGAGGATCGACTGGTCAATTTTTACCACATTAGAAATAATTTTTGCTTCAGTTTAATTTTTTGGATGTTCTCCCCCCAGTGCAAGAAAAAAAGAAGAGAGAGAGAGCGGGAGTAGAAGTATCTTGGACAACAATACAGTCCTCAACATGCGGTTCAATCCCCCCTCACCACCACCCATTATAAAAAAAAATGTGCTATGATATACTTCCTGTTATGTACTCTGAAAAGAGAAAAATATCAGAGAAGTTATTAACAATAGCTGATGTTTATCTATGTTTCTATGCCATATTCTACATTTCTTCAGGTAATAGAGAAGTTCCCCCACTTCTGTAACTATAGAGCTTTCATATGCCAGTTAGCAGTTGCCTTTTTTGATGCTAGGAAGTGATGACATTTTTTTTAGTTTTGTCTTAAACCATTTTCTTATGAAGAAAGGCAGGGGACAATTATTACCTGATCAGGAGAGGCTAAGGGAGATTGTCTATCTCATAGCTAATTCTCCTAGACAAACCATAATTCAATGAATGTTCACACAATCTACTTGAGAGAGAGGTTGGGTGCCTATCCTGGTATATTTTTTGCCTCTCAATGCATCTGTTTGGCAATCGAGAATATATATTTGCATTTATGTTTGACTTTCTCATTGTACCTACTGATAGCTCTTAATGCTATATCTACATGTATAAGCCTATAAGGTATGATTTTCTTTGATTTTTTGATCTGACATCAATTTGGCTTACAATGTCAAGTTCTTGCTTCTTATACAACTGATGGGCATTGCACCTATGCTACTGCTTTACAGTTACTTGGTGTTTTAGATGATTTATTTGCATACAATGGTCCACTTGGTGCTGTTTTCACAGAAGAAGTGTTACTTTACATTTGGGCTCCTACTGCTCAGGTTTACATCTTCTGAAATTCATGTAGTCCACTTAGCTTTTCTATTAGCTCCTCCCTTGCAACCTCCCAATCCCCAACAAATAAAAGTCACGTGTCTTTTATCCCTTGTTCATGAGAGTAGTTAGTACGTGCTTGGAGTGTGAATGTACCAAGAACGTGGGAAGGCTGTTACTATATCTATGAAGTCTCCATCTATCATCCTAGCACATTGCAAATTGAAGTGCACAACAAAATGATCCATATGCAATAGGAGTGTGGTGGTAACCTTATTCAACCAAAACTTCTTCCAAAAATAGCCTAGGTGTTGTGAAGTTTATGGCATATTATCCATCTTCACTTGCCTTTATGTAATTGCATGCATGCATATCTTAACGTTTGTAATATGTTTGTACTATCATTGTACTAGAGTTGTCTGTACTTTGTACATGAATATTTCATATTATGTTGATCTTTTCATCCTTTTGGACTAGGATCTCATTAGATGGGATGAGGACGTTTCTGGTCAATCTTGATTGTGATAACTTAAGGCCAGACGGGTGGGATGGATTGGCAGATGAGAAACCTGTACTTTCTTTTTTTGATATCAGTATTTATGAGTTGCACATAAGAGATTTCGGGTTAATCTTTTACCCTTGTTGTTTATTGTTTATTTTTTTTCTTTATCCTCTGTATATAGTATGTCCGATATATTGTAGTGTTTATAACATACTCACAAACTTCTGTAAATTGCTCAATACTGGTAATCTATTTTACCTACATTTTATATGTTAAAGATATGTTTAGTAAAGGTAGAAACATAACCACCATGGTTTACCTTTCCAATAAGTTTTGGGCTAGGGAGTGGCAAACATTGCTTTTGCTCACTATGAATTTTCTTACTTTATCCTTGTACATGGTTACAACTTGAATATACGTAGAAGATGGATCTTCCACATAGCAAATAATGCCCATCAATGCAACTTTTGTTACACCCATGCCCTGACCCAGTCTAATTTGAACTATTGTGATAGGCCTTGGATCGGAGATGGAAGGTACCATCAGGTTTTGGCTAGCGGCTGTCCATTGCAGAAGGGGAGAGATGACACCATATGTTCGTGTATTACCTACCAATCCAATTGGAGGGGATTCAGACCTTCAAATCTCAGACAGTAAGTGACCTGACACCCCACATCCGAACCCCGACATGCACTAAAACTACTAGAAGAACATGAACACAGTCTAGGGCAACCATCAGTGAGAGACCAACTGGTGGACAGCAAGCAGTGACCACTGGAAATATACCACCGGAAACACCATTAACCTTAAAGTCTAAAACCTCTATGCTAAACCCTAAATCCTAAACCCCAAATCCTAAACCATTAACCCTATATACCGTAAACCTTAAACACTAAACCCTAAACCCTAAACCTTAAACGCTAAATTTTGAAACCTAAACTAGAAAATGACAGTCTAAGTCCAATTATCTCCATTGTTTTCTAGGTAACTCAAACTTATGTCTTTGGCTCTGATACCAATTGTTAGTCTTATGATTTTTTCTCTGATACCAAATTTACTTTAATTTGTTAAGCAAGTCAGTTGATTAATCAGAGAGTCACGATGAGACAATGAAAGTCTAAGTCCAATAATTTTTAGAGTTTTCTAATTAACTCAAACTTATGGCTTTGGATCTGAAACTAATTGTCAGTCAGCGTTTGCTCTGATAATATACTTTCAATTTGTTAAGAAAGTTATTTTATTAGTCATAGAGTCACGATGAGACAATGATAGTATAAGTTCAATTATCTCCATTGTTTGCTAAGTAACTCAAACTTATGGGTTACGCTTTGATACCAATTGTTAGACTTACGATTTTTTCTTTGATACAAAATATACTTTAAATTGTTAAGTAAGTCCATTGATTAGTTAGAGAGTCACAACGAGATAATGAAAGCCTAAGTCCAATAATCTCCAGTGTTAGCTAAGTATCTCAAACTTATAGCTTTGTCTTTGATACTAATTGTTAGTTGGCATTTGCTCAGATACAAAATATACATTAATTTGTTAAGCAAGTCAATTGATTATTCATCAAGTCATGATGAGACAATGATAGTTTAAGTCTAATAATCTCTAGTGTTTGTAAAGTAACACAAACTTTTGGCTTTGGCTCTGATACCAATTGCTAATTTTACGATTTTTTCTCTGATACCAAATGTACTTTAATTTGTTAAGCAAGTCAGTTGATTAGTCATAGATTCAGGATGAGAAATTGACTATCTAATTCAAATAATCTCGATTGTTTGCTAAGTAACTCATAATTATTGCTTTGGCTCTGATACTAATTGTTAGTTTTCCAATTTTTTCTCTGATACCAAATTTACTTTAATTTGTTGAGCAAGTCATTTGATTATTCAGAGCGTCATGAAGAGACAATGACAGTTTAAGTCTAATAATCTCTAATGTTTGCAAAGTAACTCAAACTTATGGTTTTGGATCTGATACCAATTGTTGGTCTTACGAATTTTTCTCTGATACCAAAAGTACATTAATTTGTTAAGCAAGTCAGTTGATTAGTCATAGAGTCACGACAAAAAAGTGACAGTCTAATTCAAATAATCTCTGATGTTTCCTAAGTAACTCAAACTAATGGCTTTGGCTCTGATACCAATTTTTTGTTATACGAATTATTCTCTGACACGAAATATACTTTAATTTGTAAATAAGTAAGTTGATTACTTAGAGTCACGAAGAGACAATGACAGCTTAAGTCCAATGGTCTCCAGTGGTTGCTAAGTAACTCAAACTTAAGGCTTTTACTATGATACCAAATGTTATTCTTATGATTTTTTCTCTGAAACCAAATGTACTTTAATTTTTTAACCAAGTTAGTTGATTAGTCATAACTTCACGACGAGACAGTGACATCCTAATTCCAATAATTTCTAGTGTTTGTTATGTAACTCAAACTTATATCTTTGGCTCTGGTACCAATTATTAGTCTTACGATTTTTCTCTAATACCAAATGTATTTTAATTTATTAGGACAATCAGTTGATTAGTTATAGCTTTACGATGAGATAATGCCAGTCTAATTCCAATAATCTCTAGTGTTTGCTAAGTAACTCACCCTAAACCCTAATACGTAAATCTTAAACCCAAAACCCAAAACCCAAAACCCTAAACCCTAAAGCCTATATCCTAAACCCTAAACCCTAAACCCTAATCCCTAAACCCTAAACCCTAAACCACTAACCCTAAAACCTAAACCCTAAAGCCCTATACCCAAAAACCTAAACCCTAAAGCCCTATACACAAAAACCTAAACCCTAAATCCTAAACCATATACCCTAAACCCTAAACTCTAAATCTCAAACTCTATACCCTAACCATAACCCCTAAATCCCTATGCCCTAAACCCTAACCCCAAATCCCCAAAAACTAAACCCTAAATTCTAAACCATAAAAACATAAAAACCAAAACCCTATACCCAAAACCCTAAACCCCAAACACTAAACCCAAAAACCTAAACCCGAAACCCTTAACACTACACCCTAAATCCAAAAGCCTAAACCCTAAACCTTAAACCATAAACCCCAAACCCTAAACCCTAAACCCTAAACCCTAAACCCTAAAGAGTATATCCTAAACCCTAAACCTTATCCCAATACCCCAAACTCTAAACCCTAAACCCTAAGCCCTAATCCCTAAACCCTAAACCACTAACCTTAAAACCTAAACCCTAAAGCTCAATACCCAAAACCTAAACCCTAAATCCTAAACCATATACCCTAAACCGAAAACTCTAAATCCCAAACCCTATACCCGAACCGTAACCCCTAAATACCTATGCCCTAAACCCTAACCCCAAACACTAAACCTGAAAACCTAAACCCGAAACACTCAACACTACACCCTAAATCCAAAACCCTAAACCCTTAACCTTAAACCATAAACCCCAAACCCTAAACCCTAAACCCTAAACCATAAACACTAAATCCTAAACCCTAAAACCCTAAACCCTAAACTCTAAACCCAAAATCATAAACCCTAAACCCTAAAACGTAAAGCTTAAACCCTATAGCCTTTACCCAAAACCCTAAAACCTAAAACCTAAACCCTAAATTCTACACCCAAAATACAAAACCCTAAACTCTAAACCCTAAACAATAAACCCTAAACCCTAAACCCTAAATACTAAAACCCTAAACCCTAAACTTTATACACTAAACCCTAAACCCTAAACCCTAAACCCCAAACCCTAAAACTCTAAACCTCAAAACCCTAAACCCTAGATCCCAAATCCAAAACCCCAAACATTAAACCCGAAGCCTAAAGCCCTATAGCCTAAACCCTAATCCCTAAACCCTAAACCTTAAACCTCAAACACTAAACCCAAAACCCTAAAGAAAAACCCCAGAACCCCAAACCCAAAATCCTAAACCCTAAAACCCAAACCCTGAACCCAAAACCCCAATCCTAAAACTCTAAACCCAAAACCCTAAACCCTAAACCCTAAACCCTAAACCCAAAACCCTATAGCCTAAACTCCAAGCCTTCAACCCCAAACCGATAACCCTAAACACTAAACCCTAAACCCTAAACCCTAAACCCTAAACCCTAAACCCTAAACCCTAAAACCCTAAACCTAAAACGCTAAACCCTAAACCTCACAGCCTAAAGCCTATACTCTAAGTCCTAAACCCTAAACCCTAAAACTGAAGCCCTAAACCCTAAAAAACTAATCCCTAAACTCTAAACCCAAAACACTAAATCATAAACCCTACACCCCAAACCTAAACTCTAAACCTCAAACCCTAATCCCTAAACACTAAAGCCCAAAATCCTAAACTGTAAACCCTAAACCCTAATCCATAAACCTTAAAGTCTAAAGCCTATACCCTAAAACCTAAACCTAAACCCTACACCATAAACCCTAAACCATAAACTCTAAACTCTAAAGCCTAAACTCTAAACCCTAAACCCCAACACCTAATCCCTAAACCCTAAACCCTAAATCCTAAATCCCAAAGCCTAAACCCTAAACCCAAAACCCTATGCCACAAACCCTAAACCCTAAACTCTAATCCCTAATCCCTAAAGCCCTAACCCTAAATGCTAAAGCCCCATAACCTAAACCCAAAACCCTAAACCTTAAACCCTATACCCTAAACCCTAAACCCTAAAGAACTAAAAACAACTGCCTAGTAAGCTGTGGTGTGTAAAAAATCCATGTTAACCAGGTGGTCTCAAGTTCGAGCCTTGTGGCTGTTACCTACTTCCCTCCCTGCTTATCAAAAAAATTTTAAAAATCTTAAATAACTATACACTAATTGTAAAACTTAAACCCCAAACCCTTAACCTTAATTCCCAAATCTTAAACCTTAAACCCAAAAAGGTAAACCCAATAACCAGAACACTACAGCCTAAATCCAAATTCCAAAACCCACCCAAAACCATAAACACTAACCACTAAACCCTAAAAACTGAACCCTAAAGCATTAACCCTAAACCCTAAACCCTAAACCCTAAAACCCTAAAACCTAAACCCTAAACCCTAAACCCCGAACCCTATTCCCTAAACCCTAAACCTAAAACCATAACCATAAACCCTTTGAAAAGAGTTTCTTGAAGAAGCGCTTAGGTGTAGGTTTAGGTTTATTTTTAAAGTGTTTGGACTAATATTTAGGCTTAGAAAAGTTAGAGAGTTTCCTATGGGTTTTCTTGGAACCTGGAAGACGAACCTTTTCAAACCCAAATTGTTCACAGAAATCTCCAAGTTCTCTGAATCTAGCTTCTCTCTTTAGACAGTTGTTTTTTAAGTTTTAGGTCTGTGCAGAGTTGAAGACCTTTATTGCATATTTCAGCAGCTAATTCTCCGTAGGTGTGTTGCTCAAAGGGAATAGTGCCATTATGTTTTGCTTTAAGTCTATACCTCACCTTTTGAGCAAATAAAGGAGGTAGACCAGAGATGAACTTTTCTTTCCATATAGAATTGTTGCAGTCCTCTCTAGAAAAGACTTTAGCAAAAAAGACGTCTCTATACCATCTATAATGAGATAGTGTAGGACAACAAAGATTCATAAGTTGTTCTCTTGTTCAATTAGCTAGAATTTCAGCTGGTCCAACAAAATGAAGAGTTATAGTGTAGACCAAAGTATTAATCGCATCTTCTTGGTCAACATAAATAGTTCGCTGGGTAAAATTACCATCAGCTAGTTGTTCAGTGAGTTGTTACAGAATACGGATCACAACATTTATAATTTTTTGTCTAACTTCTTCAGACAAATAAAAATCCCACCAACCAAGCAGTTGGTCGAAAAATCCTGTTGCTATCATTTTAGCAACCTCAGAGTCAGATGAATGGTTAAGTTTTGCTACTGTAGCATATATAAGCATCTATTTCAAAAGATTAATGATTTGATATTCAGATAAACTATTAATATTCCACTAAAAAATAGTATTACCATCGATCAAAAAATTGGCAGGTTCTCCTTTTACTTCAAATTGAAGGTCGACAGGAGAAGGTTGAGGGTAATAATAGTTTGTTGGAGTGGTAGGAACAAATTTTCGAGCTTTCCTCACTACTTGGTTAAGTTAAGGAAGAGACTTAGGAATTTTTGCCTGTCGATGTAGCATAGACTGGAATTCCTTTTCTGTTAGTTCAATTTCAGAATCAGAAGGTTCGGCAAGGGAAAGAGTCAGGGCCTGTCTTTCTTCAAATTTACTTTTAGATACCTGAAGTTTTTGGAGTCGGGTAACAATCTCATCAAGAATGTTGGACTAAGTTTTCTTTTTTGGGATATCTAAAGTTAAAGGAGGTTTTAATAAGACAGATTGGTTGCTTCTTGGTTGAGAATTAGTTTCTGGCTTGCTTCTAGGTTGAGAAGCAAAAGTTGACCAGATATGCTCAATTTTAGCATGAGAAGTAGATGGAGTAGAAACTTTTAATGAGTCTACTATCGTCTTAATACAATCAGTTTGATTTTCAATAGACTGAAGACATAAATTAGTAAAGCTATTTTGTTCAACAACATGACTAAGATGAGATTCAGTCAGAAGAGAAGCGGTATGGCTTGAAGTTTTAAGAGGAACAACCATCTTATTAGTACATATTTTTAAGGCTTGAAATGGAGGGTGAACAGATTCAAGTTATGTTCCTTCTTTAGAAACATAAGTGGTTGTCACCTTAATCTCACTAACCTGATGAAGGTTAGAGGATTTATTAAGAAGATAAATTTTTAACCACTAAAAGAAAGGAATATTTATTTGATGAGTTTCCATGTGAGAAATCCATTTTTTATGAAGCGCTTGCCGCTCAAAACTAGAAGAATAATGCTATTCAAATAGTTTTCTTTTTTCCTTCGTTCTTAGCAGATCTGTACTCCTGAATTAGGAATTTCTTATTAATTTGGAATTTGGGTTCTTCCATAATATGCAGCATCATAATTCCTAAAGGGGCTTGCATCTCAGAAGGGGTCGGAGAAGAAGACCCAGTTTCCCTATTAATTGGAGCAAGAGGAGGCTGAATTGAGCCTGAGATTGTTCTCATTGCAGAAGACCATAAACAGGTTGATTAACCTGGAAAGGTGTACGGTTGGTACCCTAAAGATTTATAATTCCATCATAATTCTCATTCTGAACTCTAGCGGTAGAAGCACGGGAAGGTGCTTGAAACAAAGGATATTCAGAAGAAGAAGAAATTACAGAAGAGGTAGATCTTCTTGAATCATTAAATCTACGATCGAAAGTAATTTCAACATCACCAGAAGGAAGCTGAGTAATGCATGATAGAGAGGTTCTCATGGGTGGTTGAGGTTGAGCCACAGAGGTTAAGGTCCAAGAGTCAGAAAGATTAACTTCTGACCATATGATACATCGAGGCACAAAAACTTGAGATCTTTCAGAATTCGCCTGAAAATAGACAGTTTGACCTTTTGGATCTATAACCTTAGCATTTGGTGCACAAGTGGTCATTGCCTTGTAATAGATACGATAAATTACTGTAATATTCTAAGTTCTTGGGAGAATATCGTAACCAAAAGTCCTTAAGGTAATAACAACACCATTTAATATATTTGGATCTGTGAGGGACATAGGTAAACTTTGTCTACTTTGAAAATAGACGGGTCCTTCACAGAGGCTGGTCTCAACAAAGCCCATTAGAGATTCATTAAAATTATTCATTCTCGCATCTCTTATGGTAGCAAAAATTGCACTATTCAACCCTGGAAGAGTTCAGGGTTTCAAGAAGACCTGAACTAGGCCGATGTGGATGAACTTAAATCCACGCTCTCTATGCCTCTAAATCTGGGAGCTTGTCAAAATTTGAATTTGCTCTTGATCAGAAGCAAGAGAATGAATGCTTTTGCATGTCTTAATAACATAGTCACTATAAAATGCGAAAGTGCCCTTATGATATAACTCGGATTCAGGTATTTTGGAAATGGTATAATTACTAATAGTAACTTCAAGATTGTGAAAAACCACTTCTTCAGAATTGTGGACTGTGTCATTAGTCCTTCCGGAGGTGCTAGCTTCAGAAGATGAGGATCTCCTTGAGCTGGAGTGAAATTATGAAGCCATGGTCTTAGAGGTTCGAGTCAATAAGGGTTTTGGTCAATATATCCTACTGTCAATCCCGCCTACTGTCAATACTATTTCGCCTTCAAATGCCTATCTACGGTAACACGACTAAATACGACTTGGGTGTAGGTCGACATGACAATGGGTGAAACACTACCAACTTCATGGTCCTTACGACTTTGGCACCTGTTCAAACTTTGGCTCTGTTCGCAAAATCATAGATTCTGAAATTTTTACATAGATTCTGAAATTTCGTTCTTAACAAAAAAAAAAAAGGGCATTTTTACATAGATTCTGAAATTTCCATTTTTGACATGGAACGTTGTTTATGGAACGGAAATGTTACCAAACGTAGCCTTATGCACCATTTGACAACGTTCCATTTCTAT
Source organism: Macadamia integrifolia (assembly GCF_013358625.1). Classification (NCBI taxonomy): domain Eukaryota; kingdom Viridiplantae; phylum Streptophyta; class Magnoliopsida; order Proteales; family Proteaceae; genus Macadamia; species Macadamia integrifolia. The sequence goes on along the minus strand of NW_024870510.1, from coordinate 165,146 downwards.
CGTTTTTGTGTTTTTTTGTTCCAAGAAATGAAGAAACAGCCTAAAAAGCGTTTGATAAAGTTGTTCCGTTTCACAAGTTTCTAGAAACATAAATCAAAATTTATGCATATTTACAATTCTAGAAACAACTTTGACGAAAAAAGTTCGACCTATTTCGTCGTTTCTATAAATAAATTTGAGAGAGAAAAAAGGTTGTTGCGCCTGATAAATCTTTCAATTATTTAAACCTAAAAGGAGGCAACTGAACCCTCTCTCCCTTTTGGGCATTCGATGATACTATTGGGTTTTTTAGTGGCATTATGTCTCTAAAAAATAATTTGAGAAACAGGTTTATCAAGCACCAAAAAATCTGTTTTGTTTTTGAAAACGTGAAAATTCTTTTCTACTATTTTTAGACATAGAAACAGCAGAAATGTTATCAAATAGTGCCTCGTATAACATTCAAGCTATGTTTGGTAGCCAAGAGAAGAAAAGAAAAGAAAAAAAGACTAAAAAAGAACGGAAAAGAAAATAAATTCAATAGTGAGGAAAAAAAAAAGATGTATGTTTGGCTATCATTAGAAGAGAAGAGAAGAAATTTTTTTATATTTTCTCATGTTTTCTTGTGTTTTTGCAAGACATATTTTTTTTTTGGAGCAAAATAAAACTTCACAATTCCCAAGGGGAATTTTAAAATTCAAAAACTGAATCTTCTCCTGGATGAGGACATACCAAGCATAGAGAGAAATTTTTAAACTAAGAAAAAAGCGCACTTTTTTTCTTATGTTTTTTTGTGTTTTTGGCAAGATTTTTTTTTTTTTTTTGCGTCCAAATAAAACTTCACCATTCCCAAAGTAAATTTTGAAATTAAAAAAAATCTTCTCTTGGTTTAGGACATGCCGAGCAGAAAGATAATTTCTTAAACTAAGAAAAAAAATTACTATTTTTATACTTTTTTTGTTCTTCTATTTTCTTTTCTTGGCTACCAAACACAACCTAAGGGTCATCGTAGTGGTGGTCACATTCAAGGTCATTTTCATTTTTCTTTTTTTCTTCACTTTAGCTGGTAGTGGATCTTGGGCTGGGCAGGGTTGCTATAATCCCCTAGCTTGTTGGATAAATTAATTGATCTTTCCAAATTTTGAACAAGAGCCATTCCTTGCATCATTTCATTGGCTCTGCCACCACCTTCTATAAGAAAGGGAAGAAAGGAGAAATAAAACTATATAACTAGGGGAAATCACAAACCATACAATACCTATTTTTTGCTAGTTGTTTATCTTCTTCCTTATTTAATTTTTCTCACTGCTTCTCTTGCATGACTATGGAAGATGTTTATATTATATCTGTGCAATTTCTAGACTGAAAATAACGCTGACCTATATAGTTCATAGCTTCTATGACATCCTATGTTACCCAAAAGAAGAAGAAGAAGAAGATACATACTTTCTAATGATCACCTCTTAAATATCAATTAGTTTTATTTCTTATCCCCTATTTTATAGGGTGTGTTCGTTCTTGTTATATTGGATGCCTTACAAACTGATGCCATTAACCTCTTATATATAAAAAAGATGGATTAAAAGAAAAGTAAAGGGCCATTAATTTTTCATCTTTCTCACAATTAGGTTGATGGATTTTGATCTACCTTGTCTAGAGATCTGGATTTAAATTCAGAAGCTCTCTCTCTCTCTCTCTTGAGCATCAAGTGGCAACCATAGTAAAAGGGTCCGACAACTGCAAGAAATGGAAGAGATGATAGAGTATATCTCCTTATTGATATAGGAAAGCTGAGAACAAGTACCAAGGATGAAGATATTGAAGATGGTGGAGGAGGAGAAATTAAATATGATCATGAGGAGTCACTTATTAGAATGATAAATGAGAAGAAAGAAACGGCATTGCATGAAGCTGTGAGAAACCATAGGCTTTTCAATGGCTAAAGGAATAAAAACTATCTCAAGGAGGTAAAGTTATCGACCGAAGCCGACCAAGAGTTTGAATGTTTTGCCAATAAGATAGATGAAACACCACCCTACATGGCTTCTGAAGATGTATTGGATGACTTTGTGAATCAGGTCTTGGAAGTTTGTCCCTCCTCTGCATATGGTGGCCCCTATGATAGGATAGCTTTGTCCCTCCTCTGCATATGGCGGGCCCTATGATAGGACAGCTTTGCATGCTGCATTATTTGGCAGCCATAAAGGTGAGTTGTGTTTGACAATTTTTTTTATCCAAAATCTCTCCCTCTAATTTATGAAACCAGTCTCGTTCCCTTCTTTTTTTTCTTAAATTTTCAACATGGGACTAAAAATTAGCAACGAAATCCACATTGAATACTTAAGAAAAGAAATAGAGAATGTGACGAGGGACAATTAAATGAAGATGTCAAGTTCTAAATAGACAAATAAAGGTTTCATTTAAACACTCCCTAATCCCTATATACAAACAGACATAAATGGTCCAAGGGTCAACCCAATGTCTCAACCCAAGCTGGATCAGTCTGTCCTTGGGCTTAAAATTTACAATCACAACCCGGCTTGCATGTTAAAAAAATTTTGATTGGCCTATGTTTATAGGTTGGGCTCTTTAGGAAGAAAATTTTTTGCTGCTACCTAGGTTGCAGTTGTAACTCTTGCTGGCCACCAAAGAAATGGAATCTTGAGGGGTATTTTTAAAAATATTAAAATCTAGGAGGGTATTTTTGAACCAAAGGGGTAGATGAATTATTCTATTTCTTTGCTTGTCAAGTAGCTGCAACCCGGGCAACAGCCAAATATCATTCCTTTAGGACTAGCCTCAGGTTATCTGGGGTTCCTGTATCTTGCATAAGTGGCAGCTATTTCTCCCTTCCTTTACAAGTAGCATCCATAATCTTATCCCAACTTAATGGGGTTGACTACTTGGAGATTCCAAGTAATTACGAACACAAGCTTTTTTTTTCTCATTTTATTTATTGTTTAATAAAAAAATATGATGTTTATTGGAAATTTGAAATGCAAGAGAAGGCATCATAGAAAAACTATTGGAGAAAATGTTAGGGGACAAAATAGGAGATATGATCATAACAACATACAATGATGGGCGGACACCACTCCATTTTGCTGCATTATGGACTTCTTTGAACATTTCTAAGAAGTTATTATTGAAAGATATATTTCCACAAAAATAAAAAGTTATTGAAAGATAAATATGTAGTAATTAAATGTAACAATGAGTTACTCAAAGGAATGGTAAATTAGGTTGACAATGATAGAAATACCCTTTTACATCTTGCTGTCAAAGTGTCAAGTGTCAGAATATTAGTGCAGTGGATATTCTCTTAAGATATGGCATTGTGGATAAATTGGCTATCAACAACGATTCCTTCACCCCACATGTCCTCATTCAAATGGAGAAAAAAAAATCCATCCTTTGGGGTAACTAACCATCACTATGACTTCTCTATTTTTAATTACCTTTATCTTAATTATTGAGGTAATCCTAGTAGTCCCACATCAGCTATGAATAATCTCAACTATCATATATAAGAGTCACAAGAGGCTATCCTACTTTAAGCCAATTGGTTTTAAGATGAAAGTTTTAACATGGTTTCTGAATGAATCCACCAATGATGGGCCTTGCTCCACCCACGAAGACAAAGTCACAAAGAATGCCTGCCCATTAGGAGAGTATTGAGATAGTCCCACATCGAGAATGCTAGCATGTAAGGGGGAATATTGGGATTACCTCAATATTCATTGACCAAAGAATATAACTTAGGGGGGAAATGCTTTATGAAGAAAAAGAAGAAATCTAATGAAGATGATGATGGAGAAATGGAAGGAAAAAAGAAGGAATCTGATAAAGATGATTACTCTTATCAATATGACCAAGCAAGAAATGAAACCCATCTACTGGTAGTAACTCTGGTAGCCACAGTGACATTTGCAACTAATTTCACATTGCCTGGTGGTTACAACGATGATGGTAGTGGCACTGCTACTTTAACCACAAATCTATATTTTATGATATTGAACAGTCTATCAATGGCGTCGGCCATTGCAGCTTTTTTTTACACTTCTGGGCAACTCTCTATCCAAGATTTGACTTACTGGAATTTATTCTTTCAATAAGTGCTCAACTCATCACATTCTCTTGCCTAGAAATGTGTAGCTTTCATGCATGCTTTGCTCATTCTTCTGCGTCGGCTAACTTCTTTCTTTGATTGGGCGAGAAGGTACTACAGATTGACCTCAAATTTCTTAATTAATTACCATTTTGTATGTAGTCTACATTCTATTTGAGGAACTCTACTCTTATATTGAGTCTGGATCCTCTACAGCAGGGCGGTGAGGTCCCAGTCGTTGGATGGATCTTAGTACACACCCTAACTCATGCCGGAATCTATTTGACCACTGGGACTCTCATTGGCCGCCGTAGAAGAATTTTTTTGCTTGATATCACTAGCGTGAACACGGCTAAACACAAAGCGTGCCCTTTCTTTTCCCATATTTTTCATTGTTATGTCAAAAGGGTTAGTACACACTATATATATATACTTTTTTTTTTTTAACTTCATAAGGATTTATTGAGGTTGATTCAACTTTTTTTCTGGGGGGTGTTAATCCTCATTAAGTGCTTTCTTTGTATACATGTAACCATGGCCATTTTCTACCTATTATACTCTCTCTCTCTCTCTCTCTCTCTCTCTCACACACACACAAAAATAAAAATAATAGTAATTTTTCTTATTATACATGTATCTTCTTTTTTCTTTGCTTCAATTTTTTCTCCCTTCGGGACAATAATCTTCTTACTATACATGTATCTTCTTTCTAGTTCCTCTCATTTATTTTTCTTTGGCATGGTTACAATTTGTTATTTTTGCATTATAGGGAGGATGATGAATACAAAAAAAGCTAAAGGTAACGAAGGAAGAGGGAAAAAGTATTTGAGGTATCAAAAGATTCGTTCTTTACCTTTTTTCCTTATATTCATTTTCTTTATTTCTTACAAAGATTCTTAAATTTTTTATAGTGAAGAGAAAGCTAAAGGTAATGAAGGAAGAGGAAAAAAGTAATTGAGGTATGAGGAGATTCTTTCTTAACCTTTTTTTCCCTTATATTCATTTTCTTTATTTCTTACAAAGATGCTTAAATTTTTGATAGTGAAGAGATTCATTTCCTTCTGTCAAAAAAAAAAAGATTCATTTCCAAAGTTCAAACCAAGTCAAGCAAACAAGATCTTAATTTCCCCTAAAAAAAAATATTCAATAAAATCTCATCACAAAACAAGTGGCTTTTTGACACTAACAAGTGATGGTTGCTTCTTCATGATTGGTTTCTCAAGGTGTGTAGGGTGTCATACAATCATCATAGCTCACCTTAATTGCTCGTGATGGAATCTATGTTGGCCTGACAGAGATAAATCAAGCAGCTTTGGATGGAAGGCACCTCATAAATAATTTCTACTATTTCAAGTAGTATATATTGTATATAGCTCTTATGGGCAAGTTCAAATTCTTGTTGCTGTACACTTGGGCACTTGGCCTGGCGGTTTGTAGTGTTCATTGGAGTTAACTTGAACCAAAATAAAAATAAAAAATCTTGTTTCCATCATGTGTTTTAGCTTTTTAGTACCTTTAAGAGACAATGTTGCCATTAAAGATATGCATCAGCTGGTAGTGAATGCTTTCATCCTCCATTAGCTTCAGGTTTGGTGCATTGTCAACTTCGATATGTATGTAACAATAACTGCCTAACACAATTGGTGAGGTATGGGGTGTAAAAAACTCATGCTCATCAAGAGGTCTTGAGTTTGAGCCTCCTGACTGTTATCTATTTTTCTCCCTACCCGTTAAAAAAAAAAAATATATATATATATATATATGTATGCCATTTAGGAAGGAGAGAGAGGGAAGTACCTCATATGAGTTTACATCTATATATAGGATCATTAACATTTCCCTCAGCTTCAAAACCATGTGCAAAGGATTACATGACATTTAAATTTTTACCACTAATATTTAAAATTAATTTAGTCTAGTTGGACCCAATGGATCTCAATCTAGGCTAAGGTTGGGATCAACAAGACCAAACTTAATTATATCTATGTGCAAGAGTTAATTAATAATGAATCTAAAGTCAAAAATCACATCACTGGTGGAGAGAGAAGTTTTCTTGATCTTTTCTCCATTTTTTTTTTTAATTCAAAAGTCAATATTGTTTTTATCTTTTCTTCCTTCTTCATCAACTCTCACGTACTCATTTAATTTAATGAATGAGTATACAATGAGAAAACAATCTAATAGATTAGGTTCACATTTAATTTCTTCCTCTCCAATATTTGACATAAAGGCCTCTGTGGTCCCAATCTAACCCATGAAATATAATGGTTGATAACACTTGTCCATATTCTTACCAAGTCATACTGATGAAGATGTCACACCCTACCCTCCATATGGCACAGGTATGCGGCACAACACTGGAATTTTCAATCTAGTCAGCTTACCAATACCCAGGATCCCAGATGCAGTATAGTAATCAAACCCACCTTTCAACTAAATAACTAAATTAGAGTACGCATATAAGATTATAAGAATCATAGAATATGAGTGGTGACCTTCTAAGAATGATACAGGTAATATTACAGGCCCACATGAATAAATCCATAGTTCACAATAAATATAAGATAGATTTGACATTTAATTTTTTAATACATAATTTATAGTGTAAATTAATGAATCTTCCCCTGCTAATGTCCTAGTAATTACGTCTTTACACCCGAACAAGTCACCAGCTTATCACAGCTCCAATTCCAACATCTGAGAATGGATATCAACGAGGGGTGAGCAAGTCATGAATGATAACACCATCTCATACGCAAGCTTCAGATGCAACATCCACATGATTCATTTAATTATCTATATCTGTTCTAATTACTAATTCTCAGCCTATAGGCATAAGTGCTATAAGCAACGTAGGTGGCATTCCCTACCCCTATACGTTGGGCCTCAGGAATACAAGCTCATTGCAGGTAGGAGCCAGCTAATCCCAGTCAGAGCCTTTGTCCCCCCATGTGTCTGACAGCCATGCGTACCGTACGTCGTACCATGCTATGCCCTCATAAGATATAGTACGTTGTATCTGAGCGTAGTAGTCCTACACGACATACCACTGAGTGGGATTAGTCAATACGTAACCCCTATTGGAAAGGGGTTATAGCACTGAGATGTGAGCCTAACCATATGCATCTATATGTATTTATAGCATCCAAACATACAATTTTGACCATAGCCGTAAGACTGACCTTTGATCCCACGGTACCAGACAGAACCTCGGTCACACCATGCCAGAGACCGTCAATATTACAACCATCTCCACATACATACATATGTGGTCCTAGTTGTAAGACTGAGCTCTGAGCCCACAGTAGCAGACAGAACCTCTGCCACACCATGCCATAGACCATCAATATTACATCCAACACCACACAACTATCATACTAAGTATCCACAAAACCATGATCACATCTAAGTTGGTAAAACATGCATTATGTGAAATTATATAGTTTTATAGAAAATAAAATCATAATATAACACTCATCATGTATCACATGAGTATGTAAGATTGAAAAGATAGAAACACTCCATAAAAGAAATCAAGCGCCCACTCACCTGAATTTCCCAAATCTGGTATTCTTCACTAATTTCCTGGTCTCGCATATCCTCATCAAACATGGATATCATACTCCTAATTATCAATTATATGCAAGTCAGTTTATTGGCATACTTATTTTTAAAACATCCTTCCTAGGTTCCATTTGAATTCCTGTATTCAAATCCATCTGTAGCTGAATTCTTCTTATCCAACTTAAAGGGCATTTATCCAACCCACATAGACATTAAACTTATCATTGGCTCACTGAGCTAGTCCTATAGGTTTTCCATACCTATGTACTCTACTGGACATGTAGGTATTGCCCATTGATTCTAAGAAATACTTGAATGAGGTAGTTGGGACTATTGTTTTCTTGCTGTCCTTGTTGGCAACCTTGCCACGAGGCGATGATGATGTGGCCAGTTTGGGTGACGTGACTAGAAATGATGATGTGGCAGCATCCAGTGTCACCGATGAGATAACAGAGTTACATGGTATGCATAGAGTAGTTTGATACATCCTTAGTGGGTGGTACGGGTTTTTGGATCAAAACTGGAAAAATTGGCCTATTCATGCTCAGGGGAATTTTTGGCAGTGAAAATGACATTTTTGGAAGACTATTTCTTTATGAAAAAGATAGATTATAATTTATCTAGTCCAGTGCATCTAATTTTGTCGTGTTCCGATACCGTATGATGAAGTAATGAAATTTGTGGTAGTCGGGGTAGTTTCAACATTGAAGATGAATTTTTTGGAAGACATTTTCTCTATGTAACAATACAACAAAAATCTGATCTTTCCAACGATTCTGATTTCATCACGTTTCGATTCTGTATGAGAAAGATGCATCATTAGAAAGGTTCAGGGGCATTTTGGTTATTTTTCATGGCTGAGTCAAATGATCAAGTCTTCTGAAAAATTATAGAGCATCGAGTCATGATTCCATCACATTTTGTTTTAGCTCAATCAGAGTTTATATGAGAGAGTTATAAGGATTTCCATGAGATTGGTTTGAAAAATCTGATCCAAAATACTGAAATAGCTCTTGGCTAGTGGAGGTTCTTTTAGAATTTTGGTTGTTTTTTGAAGGATTTTCTTGTAATTATAAGAAGTTAGGGGGCTGGTGCATGATTTAAGGAAGTCGGTGTTGATATAGTATGAACCATGTGTATGGCACTTTCCAAGAAGATGCTTTTTGGGGCTTATGAAGTTAATCTGGATTTTAGATCCATATCTAACGGCTGTTATTAGTTTCAGATTTTTGTGAGTGGGAGACGAGCTCCCTTAAAATCGGGAAAAGGAGCCAATGAAAAGTTGACAACAAAAAGTAACCAAACCAATGATGTCATGCTGACATCATTAGGTTAACTCTACTTTAATCAATGATTCTAATTTGATGGCTAAGATTCAAGATCTGTTACATAGATCTAAGGGCCTATATTAAAGGCACCTTTTTGATAAAATGAATGGCCCAGATTGCTCTGTTGCTTCCCACGCTGCCATCGTACGCCAAGCCATCCTCCGAAGATTCTATTTCTGGCTTTCTGTTTAGCCCAACTTAAAAGAGCCATATCTTTCTCATCCCAACTCAGATTTGGGTGAACCAAATTGCAAATTTTTCAGCACTCTGAGGTCTACACGTTGGAAGAGAAAAATAAGGATTTAAGGGAGTAAAAAGCTACGGATTTTGTGTGTGAAACTCCTCCCTCCATTGTTGACCATTGAAGAGCTTAAAGGCTTCATGTGAGTTGTTTTACACTCCATTAATGGTGGTTTATAAGGGTAGTTGGATGGTATTGATGATACTTTATTTCCAAGCCAAAGGAAGAAGAAGAATGAAGAGAAGGGCTTTCCCCTTTGTTGGTTGAACCATGAATGGGTTTTGTTGCTCAATGGGAGTTTTGTTTGCTCCATTAATGAGGATTTGAGGAGGTGGTTGAGGTAAGTTGATGATGCATTGATTCAAATCCAAAGAGGAAGAGACGAAAGCAAATGAGGGTTTGCTTGTGGTTGCTTTGAAAAGCAAGAATCCAAAGGGGAGAGAAGGTGTGTACATCAAACTTGTCAGTGCAAGTTCCCAATCATCCCAGGAAACCGGTTGTGAGATTGCCTAACACTTGATTTACATTATATGCATGTATAATGATATGTATATATGCTAGGGTTGACTGTGGATGAATTGTATACATGCTAGGTTAATTGTGAATGACCTGTAAGCATGCTAGCTAGTTGTGGATGTATATGCTAGACAGTGCTTGACTGTAGGGCATTAATATAAGTCCAAATTTACTATATTCTTTATTGGGTACTTAGTGGGTGCTAAGCACTAGGATTGGGTTCTCCCGTGTAGTGGGTGCTACACATTGTATCGGCACAACGAGTGCCATCTCAGCTTTGGCTTGAGAAAATTGAGTGTGGGTACTTCCGACTATGGGTGCAGTCAAAAGTAGTGTATTGAGTAGGTACGAAGCCTTTACAAGCACTACTCCAAGGATATAGGTAAATTGCTGAACCTCATAAAACCTTGTGTTGTGAGTGCTTATTGTTTGCATTTTATATTAAAGTGCATAGAATGCGGAATGAATGTGCACACTTGGAAGTGCCTATAAGAGGTTGAGTGTATATACGACTGTGTGCAAACAGGGACAAGTATGGGGATAGGTGTATTAGGGTTTGTCGTGTCAGATATCAGATAGGCTTTGGGGATCGGAATTAAACTCACTGATTTCCCCCCTCTAAGTGATTGTTGGGTTACAACAGGGACAATATGGTCATTTTAAACCTCATACCATCTTCAATCTTTTCCTACCATTTTCTTTCTCTTTCTAACTTACAAAACATGGTCATACCACACTTGAATAGTTCTGAGCAATTTATAACACTACCACACAGACATAGACCAAGTGTTAAAAGAATTACTTGAAGGATCCTATTTTTTTAGGCCCTAACCTGCTGGCCTGTTAGCCAAGGGCTGTCTAGCCGGTTGCCTAACAAAATAGGTTGTTCTCAGCCTTATAGCCAAGCTTCCTACTAATCAATTTTTTTTGAGCAGTTCCAGTCCCTAAATTGCATTATACCCACTTAATTAAATTATTCTAGGTTTAATAGGTTAACTTCCAAACTCAATTTGGGTCTCTACACATTGGATTGGGTTACTTGAATTTCACTTTTACCCAATTTTTTCCATTAGCATTTTGGCTACTTGTTTTAATAGTCTATGGGCAATATAAAACTTGTGGGAAGGTCACTCCCACCTTCAATTTCACTTTATTTACTCAATTTGGAAAAAAAACCCCATGAATTAGTGTCTCTGGGATAATAGGACAGTGAATCAGGTTTCAATTAAGGTTTATGAGTTGGGGCTTTCTCTATGAAAGATGAATCCTGACTCCCACAGGTAAGTTTCTTTAATCAAGTCGGTCAGTGAACTAACCCTAGCCTGGCCGATTCCTACCCTAGCTCAATTGGAAACATCTTCTTATTGCGAAGAACACAAGAGTGCATGCTTGCATGGTATTAGCAACATTCATAGCCGCGGAAACAGTAGTAGAAGAGAGCTGTTGAACCCTTTCTCTCTCTCTTACCTTCGTTTCCTTTCTTCCTTCTTCTTCTTGTCTTTCACCTTTCCTTTTCTTTTCGGTTTTATTTTGTACATAGCAGCATATGAGTCACAGCCGACCCTCCCCTCTTTTATAGGTTGAAAAAATATTATGGTCTGTTTGGCTAAAATATGTTTTAGAGAAAGACATTTTAATCCCTTCTTTGACTTAAAATAAATTTTGACATGAAATAGGGTTTAGTATGAAACCACCTACATAAAAACCCTTAAATATACCTCTAACCATGGTAAAAGATAGGTGGAAAATCTTTGTCAAATAGTGGGCCCATAGAATAAAAACACCAAATCTGGGCATTATGCCATTGAACAGGTAGGCCGGTTGGCCAGAAGCTCTCCAGCCGGTTAGGCTCTTTTTGGTCCTCTGCTGTTCATTCTTCTGCCCAAGTTACCCCACCTCATGCGGGACCTTCCCCCACTCTTGTAGGCACCCTTAAACCATCCATACACTACAGTTAGGTATCTTTTCCTCTTTATTTCCTACTATATATCTAATTATAAATTCTTTCCACTACCATGTACCCTTCACCATAAACTTTCTATCACTTAAGCTGGGATTCTAAAATCAGGGTGTTACAGAAGATGCATATCTGGACCTCGGCATGGCAATTTGCAGTGTTCAGTGGAGTATCTATTGGAGGGTTGGTCACTTGATCAACTCCTTTCAAGTGCATTAGTGCTTGATTTGCATCAATTTCCTTGCTTTCCAAGAAGTGTGGCCTTGGGTCCCTATTGCCTCCGCTGTGAGTCTATACTTGGCCCTTATATGGGTCTACTATGTAATAACCAATAGAACCTTGAACTAGAAAAAAATAATAATAATAAAATACCAATGAAGATTACAAATTTAGAAAGACCACCCATCACTGTAGGCAGTTAATTAATTTGGTAGATAAATAAATCAAAGTGGTGAAAAGATTCATTTATGAGTTGCACCCCACATGGAACCCAATGGAAGAAAAAGAGGAAAAACGAAAAGAGAGGTGTGACACGGGACAACTGTAATACCCTACTTCTTAAACCCGGTCAGATTATACGGTTGACATGCAGGACCCAAACCGGAGAGAGTTAAAGAGGGTTCCTTATGGACTATGATGGCAAGGGTGACCTTAAACACCGGCTGGCCCGACAAGTCCGAGCCAGTGCCAGAAGAGACGGGTGTACCCAAGCCGTGTACATGCACCTATCACAAGGCCATGTATGGATAAAGCAGGTATGTAGCCGTATATTAAGGTGCATACGCATATTACATCGTATGCCAAGAGTGAGATTCGTGCCGAGGGCCGAATTCTATCAAAATCCCAAGTTTTGGCCCTCAGGTGGGCGGACAGGTGGGCGCATCCACCCACCTGAGTGACCCACCCATGTGAATACTTAGTTATTTTAAGAAGTATATATAGCATTTATGTTTTTCTTTTCTTTTCTCATTTATGACACTCGGACGTTGGTGAGAAGAGTAAAGAGGAGAGAGAAAAGAAAGGAAAGGAGAAGAGAAGAGAAGGAAGAGGAAGAAGAGATGGATTTCAGCGGCGTCGAGGTTTGATCTTCCCATTTCGACGCCGGAAGAGTGATCTCTAACACTAGATCTACGCTTAGAGGTGAGCAAAGGTTGGGTTCCTTAAACTTTCACCATACCCAAGTAAAACACTTGATGTGGGTAGGGTTTCTTGAGATCTTGTAAATCCCCCTTGAGATGATGAATCTAAGGTTTAATAGATGATTTATGTGTTGATCTTGAAGGATTTGAAGAAGTATTTACAAGGTTGGAGAAGCATTGTGGATTTGAAGTGATTTTGGGGTTTTGAAGGTGTTCTTGAGCAAAGAAGGTAAGATGGCTTCCCATTCCTTAAATCTAACCTAGATCTAAGTTAGAACCATCTTATGAGACTTTGAGTGAGTGAAGAATGGGTTTGGAAAAGCCTCATTTCAATCCCCAAAGGTTGGGGAAAGTTTGGGAAGAAACATCAGTTTCCCACCAAGACCGGTGGGCCAAACCGATGGGCTGACCGGTGGGCCACCCTACCCACCGGTCCAGACCGGTGGGTCTGAGTGGTGGGTCAGACAGGTGGGCTGTCCGACCCACCCGAGAGGCTCCGAATGTGATTTTTACGTCCAATTGGACCCAAATCGGATGTACGACCTTCTTTTAGGATTCTAAACATGATATTGTCATTGGATCGTGTTAACCTTGATCCCAAAGTGGTGAAATACTAACCCGCTCAATCTTGATAGGTTCACCAAATCTCACGTTTCTCGCATCGGATCTCACCCGTACTGAGCGTGAGGCCTTGTACACTACAGGTAAGTGGGGATAGGACGTTTGGCCTTGTTTCAAGGCATTGTTTGGCATTCATTTAGTCGTATCTAGTCTAGCCATGTCATCATGAAAATGCTATGTAGATTAGTCATCCTCACATTGTTATGCATGGGTGTTGTGTTTATTTTCTAAATGCCAAGTGATGATATGCTTATGTGATGAATGTTGACATCATTGTGCATGGTGCATTAATAGACTAGATGCCGTAGTTGGCTTGGAAACGAGTGCATTGGTGGCCCGTAGTATGGGACGCGATGGCACTATGCAATCGTACTATTGTCATATAGGAGCATGTGGTATTAGGATTATCATCTTCCCGTGCTACGACCCTTCTCAACAGGGGTTAAGGTGTTGGGTTATCATTTGGGGGGAAGCAGTGGTCGCGGTTGTCGGGTCACTGTGGCGGTTAGACATTACGCCCAACTGGTCATTAGGACAGTCGGCAACCCCAGTGGTATATTCAAGAGGGCCAATCGTACTGCTTTTAAATTGCTGGAGTCAGCACCTTTAATTTCAGTCATTTACTTTCTGTTGAGAGCCGGTGGTCGGTATGTTTTTACTTTTCTGAGTACTCACGATGGGCCTTCTCTGATAGCCCTATGGGAGTATCGCGGGATGGAGTTTGCGGCTCATACCCAGAGTATACGCGCACTGTGGTTGTAGTAGCACTAAACCAAAGACTTAGTATTGTTGCTTAGGTGGATGTGATTTAAAAATGTATTGCATAGCATATAGTGCATATGGTTGTGAATTGTTATGTGGACTGTTGTGTGGTCCATCTTTCCACTTACTGAGCTAGTGAGCTCATCCCACGTGTTCACCTCTTTTAGATGATTTTACAGGTCATCCATCTGAAGAGCACGGGGCGGGTCCCACGGTTGAGTTCCCTGAGGACTGGTAGGCCCCTGAGGAGTTAGAGCATGGCACTGATTGCTCATGCGAGAGTTATGCTGCGGGACCGCAATTCTGATACCGAGCTGAGCTCCACTTTTGATGCCGAGCTGAGCTCTACCTTGTGATGCCGAGCTGGGCTCAACCTTTGATACCGAGCTAAGCTCTAAGCTTTGATACCGAGCCGAGTTGTACACTCTGATTTTTGATGATTCCTTTTGTATACTTGATATGTGAATTGTACTCTTATTGTGTAAATAACATGCTTTCGGGCCCACATGTATTTAACTATTGTATCACAATTCGGGTATCAAGTATTATGAGAATATTCACAGGTAAACCAAGTCTTCCTCTGAACTGATGAGCTCTTTCTTAGTTGTGTGTATGCTATGGTGGAATACTGTTTAGATGATCCTGGCAAGTTTGGGTTAACCGGTGTTAACCCGGTTCTGTGTGAACGGGATGTGACAACAACTACAGTAGATCCACAATTTTTTTTCCTTAGATGGTCCGTAGATAATTCTCCTTGTGGTTACAATTAATTTGTTATTTTCATTATTATTATTATTATTATTATTATTATTATTATTACTATTTAAAGAAAGAGGCTACATAGTTGTGCAATTACTGCACCAATGCCTGTCATTGTGGGTAAGGTTGTCAATTAACCGTACTATTTACTAAATGGTTGCAATTTCTGAAACTGCAACCATTTAGTAAATGGTTTTGATTTCCACAGTTTTTAAATGGTTTTGGTTTCACAGCTTTAAACGGTTTCGATTTCGGTTTCGATTTTGGTTTATTCCATATGGTTTCTAAATGGTTAGCAATTGGTTTGCTAGTTTATTCACATGTTTACTAAAATTTGTTTTCAGTGATAAACGATTCAATCTTGAGAATGTGAAATGCAACTATTATCTTTTGTTAAAATAGTCTCAAGCGCATCTAACAAGTCAGTAAGTAATGCTTATAGTAGGGATTTTCTTCTTCCCCCCCTCCCAAATAATGTGTTATAATATTGAAAAATACATATTTAATATGCCATGGTATAAGAAAAAATTACATTTTTATTAGTATACATTCTACTTAGTGCGTTGGATTAATTTAATCGGTATTTCAAACAATGAGCAAGTTACCTCTAAAATTACTTGCAGGCTTGCTGCACTCAATCTTTGAATCAAATGAGATACTAATGATATTTTGCAACCACCTTATTTGATCTTTAAACAGGTTAATCGGATCGGTTTTGATGGTTTAAATGGTTCAGTTTTCACAGTTTCAATTCGATTTGAAACTATGCGTTAAACGACTTGGTTCGAATTCAACCCGTTTAGCTAATCGGCCTGAAACTTGAAACCATAATCAAACCATTTACTAAAAGGTTTTACAATTTTGGTTTAAATGGCTCGGTTCGATTTCGATAAACGGTTTCAATTTCAAATTCACATCCTTATGTAAAGGTCATCACTGAGATGGGTATTTGATGATGGTCCAATACGGGGGATTGGGATCATGCAGTAGGGTTTGGAGTTGCCACCTAGGATTATGGGCCTAGGACTTGGGGGTGGGCCCAATTCCTGAGAAAAAAGCCCAAAAATTGGTCTAGTCCAAAGATTTAGGCTACGTGTCAGGTTGTAGAATTGGGAAGGTGTTAGGCACCCAATCTACCCGGTTCAACTGGTCTTTCTACTAGATGCTTGAGAACGAACATTTTTCATAATTATTCCTATTATGGGGGCTACAATAGCATTAAAATTCCGTATGAACCATCAATAGAATGAGGCAAGACTGTGAAAACTGTGAACTTCTGTCAAGGTCTTTGGAATGGGCCAATCTACCACGCTCTTCACTTTTTCTGTATCAGCTTCTAATCCTTGTGAGGACACAATAAAGCCAAGGAATATAATCTTGGACAGTATGAAAGAACACTTCTTCAAGTTGATATAGAGCTTCTCTTCTCATAACACCCTTATAACACACCTCAAATGCTAAAGTTGCTCATCTTGTGCTTTGTTGTAAATTAAGATGTCATCAAAGTATACTACAAGGAACTTTCCAATGAAGGGGCACAGTATGTGAGTCATCACTCTCATGAAAGTGCTAGTTGCATTGGTGAGGGAGAAAGGCATGATCTTCCATTCATAAAGCCCTTCTTCGATTTTGAAGGCTGTTTTTCATTCATCCTCTGGACGGATTCGAATTTGATGGTAACCATTTCGTAGGTCAATCTTTGAAAATATGGAAGCTCCTGTCAACATATCTAGCATATCATCCAAACAAGGAATAGAAAATCTGAATTTTACCATGATTTTATTGATAGCACAACTGTCAATGCACATACGCGATGATCCATCTTTCTTTGGTTTTAGTAGGGATAGCATGGCACATGGACTCATGCTCTCCACTAGAAAGCCTTATCGTAACAAGTCATCCACTTGTATTTTGAGCTCAGCATACTCTGTAGGGCTAAGACAATAAGTGGGTAGATTTAGGAGTACTGACCTAGGCACTAGGTCAATGGCATGTTGGATGTCCCTCATAGGTGGTAGTTCATTTAGCAATTCATCACGCACCAAATCTGAAAAATCAGCAAGTAACTCTTTGATTTGTGGTGGATGTGTTGCTTCTTTTACCGGTTCAGCTTCCTTAGTAACAAGGGCTAATATCAATATGATCTTTTCACTAGTAGCCAAGAACTCCCTATGGGGCAGCACACATAGTTTATTATCCAACGTGGCTTTTGGTGATATTGGCTTTGAATGGTTGCTTCTTTTGTTGAGTGGGTCTATTGGAAGAGGCCTTTGCAACATTCTTCAAGACATGTTGTCTTCTTACTTGGGCAACCCTTAATTTTTCCTTCCCTTGGGGTATGTTGAGTGGATTTAGAAAAAATGGTTTGCATTTGTGATCGAAGAGCATTGGTTCTTAGTACCTCCAACTAGAACATTATTATCATAGAGCCAAGGTCTACTAAGTAGCACATCAGTGAGAACCATGGGAATGACATCACACCATACATTTTCTTCATAATCCGAAATCTTTAGTGTTACAGAACAACGTTGAGTTACAGCCATGGTCTTGTTGTCTAGCTATGATACTTTGTATGGTTGTGGATGGGGTTTCAATCTTAAGCTTTTCTTCAGCCACAAAAACTTGAGATACTATGTTCACACAACTCCCACTATCCACAATCACCTGAGCTTTGTGAGATCCACAAGACATCAAAGTATAGAAGATATTGTGCTGCCTCCAGTCATCCCCCTAGCCTCTAGGATTCGTGCCACCACATTAACATAGGCATAAGGATCATCGTCCCCTTGCACATACTCATCCTCGAAATCATCTTCCATCCCTTCAACAACAACATTAACGGTCCAATCATCATTTTAAGGTTCATAGATTTACAGGTCAGGGTTGGACTCAATAGCACTGATGATGGAGTTGACCTGACCACGTTTAGGCTAGAATTTTGCAACATAACCAATTCCCCCACAACCAAATCCTGTCACAGCTCCTGACTCTTTTCCCCCCATTGGAGTCTTACCCTTATCCTGTGTAGTTAGTGGAGCTCGGCTAGGAAATCCACTGGGTTTAGTTGGTGCAAATGGTTTTTTAACATCAGTTGGCTGAGTGAATCTTCTAAGGGCTAAGTGCTCTGATACCACTTAATGTAGGAATAGATTACAAGAAGCTAATCCGTACAATGTTGGACCCCTAAATAATACAACTAGTAACCCAAGATTGACAAATGATGCCATATCCTTGGAGTAAGAAATCGAATTTTTTGGCGAGTTTCAGCCCTTTTGGGTTAATTGCATTTCATTCATTCTTGTTAATATATTACTTTGCTAACCTTAAGCAAAAAAATTAAATGGTGGCCTTGTGGTTGGGGTTAGGCCCTTGAGATAAAGGCAAAAAGGAAATGTGACTGGTCCCAGGGGGCCCCAAAGCAGAATTACAAATATGTTTTTGCAGTTATTTTCCTGCTAGGATTTAGGCTGGGACTGAGACTGCCAATCCCATAATGATCCAAAGTTAACTTTTGCCCCAGTCGGTTCAAACTCAGGTGCAACAATGGTCTGCTGACCTTGTTAGCCAACCAGGTTGATGCAATTTTGATTTCATTGAATAAGTTGGTCCAAGAGGGAGAAGGGGCATGTATTAAAAACAACAATAATTAATACCTAGCAATGGAATCTTACAATCTCGCAATGGAAAGAAATACAAAGCCATCTATTTGGACGATAGTCCAATTTGATATTAAAACATGGTAGATTAGAATGGGCTGAAATTGATTGTTAGTAGGCTACCTACAATGGAATGTTTTGATATATCTGATCACACATTTTCTTTAAAACACTTTCTTTTAGTCACCATTTTTAGTCATACTTTGGTGTCATTTCTACTTTCGTTTTCTTGACATAAAAATGCTTGTGTGTTTGCTATTTATTTATTCATTATTGGGTAGAAGTGTGTTTTTTATATTGATATACATAAGAACGACCTATTTATAGGCCCTATTCATTAAAAAAAAAATCAGACGAATATAAAATCCATAATGAGGTCAAGAGCTATTTTTCTATTATGATCAAAAACTATTTTTCCTTCGTTATGCGCTCAACTCTAATGAATATGTGCTCAACTCTAATGAATATGTGTTCTAAATTCTAATAGCTAAAATATGAGGGCAAAAAGGTAAAAATACATTATAATACATAGAACCCCATCTTGTCCCTTCTTCTTCATGTAGCCCCACCTCATTCTCCTTGCAATCCCACCTTGTCCTAGCTTCTTCTTCTTCTTCTTGCAATCCCACCTTGTCCCAGAGCCTCACCTCACCTACCCACCACCAACACCCTTGCAATGCCTCTTGTGCTTGAGGGATTCGAGGCTCTAGACCAGTATAACCAACACTTCAAGCCATTAAAACGATCAAAGAAAGGGCAAAATTTATCATTATATCCACTAAAAAGAACCATAAGAAGGGAAGAGCTATAACTTCTAAGATCTGGGACGACTTTATGGTTCTACTGCTTTATTCTTTAAAGTTTTCTCTTTAACCTGATTTCATTAGTTTTCCTCTCTTGGCGTTATCAGTGGAAGATTATTGTTTAAAATCTAGGGTTTGGGAATACAATAGTGACAAATCAGAAGAAATGGAACTAGGACATATATGGATTTCACGCCAAGAAGTCATTTGAGCATGGCAATCATAAGCTCACTCCTTTGATTTGAAGATATTCGATTTCAATGCCTTCAAGTATGTCTCATCAGCCTAAGGAATTATAGGAATCCTTTTTATGAACGCCAATGTTTATAAAGACAAACCATCCTAACATTCACAGATATGCAAAGAAATGGAGTTTTAAAGTTATAAAAATCATTCTACATGGAGGCATACCAAACATATTTCTTATTCTATAATATATTATGTTTAGTAGTTATCAAACAATTTTTATTTTTGGATAACAATGATTTTTATTAATGATTCTTTTATAAATAGATCAAAAACAAAATTAAGATGATACCAAAAAGAACCTATAAGAGAGCCAATACCTATTTTTCTTTCGTTATGTGCTCAACTCTAAAGAATACATGTTCTAATAGCTACAATATGTGGGAAAAAAAGTAAAAATGTATTGTAACACATAAAACTCCTCCCTGGTCCTTTTTCTTCTTCTTATTCTTCATGCAACCCCACCCTATTCCCTCCACCTCTATCATGGCCCACCCCCACCTGCCCCTCCTCCTTCTACAATCCCACCCTCTCATAGCCTCACCTCACTTACCCACCATCACCATCCTGGCAATGCCACATGCACCTGAGTGATCCCAGGCTTTAGACCCATTCAACCAACAGTGCAAGCCATCAAACGTGTAGAGAAATGTGTTCCTTTTTTTTTTCTCTTTCTTAAGATGGTGTGGCGGGAGCAATGAATGTAGAAAAGATAGAGTAAGGAATGACCGTGTTAGAGCTTATTCGTGAGTAGCCTAAATTTAGGACAAACTCCGAGAATTTCGTTTTAAGATGGTATGACCATGTTCAATGGAGACCTAGGGATGCCGCAGTAAGGAGGAATGACCAAATCTAGATGGAATAAGCAAAAAAGAACTATGGGCAAGCCTAAAATTACCATAGATGATGGTGTAAGAAAATATATGCAGACTAGGTCTTGACTCTAGTATGACCTCAAATAGAGATGTTTGGAGGGTAAAGATCCATGTAGCCAACTGATTTTAGGTGCAATGTTCTTGTGGTGTTGCTTTGTTTCTTCTATTTTTGTTTACTCTTATTTTTCCTTTTCTCCTTTCTATTTCTTTTAATTTTACCCTCTCTTAGTTCCATGTAGCCAACCTATTTAGTTGGGAGAATGTTGAGTTGTTATATCATATATCCACTAAACAGAAAGAAAAGAAGGAAAGAGGTTGAGTAGAGTAAAGGGACGAGGAAATCAAATTTAAAAAAAAAAATAATAAATAAAAAAGAGAAGGGTTTTAACTGATAATATCTAGGACGACTTTATGGTTCAATTGTTTTGTTTGTTAAAATCTACTCTTAGTCTGATTTCATTAGTTTTCTTTGCCTAGTGGTGTTAGTGGAAGATTATTGTTTAAGATCTAAGCTTTGAAAGATGATAATGATGGCCCAAAAGAAATGGAGCTGCAAAAAACCTAGATTCGAGATAAGGAGGTCATTTGAGCATGACAATCATAAGCGTATCGAAAAAGTAATTGAGCAATTGACTGGTTGGAAAATTTAGCTTGTGAATATAGCTTCAAACAATTCTATCATTATGTCAAATCAAATCATTCCACTTGAGCTTTTCCACACTAATAAGGAAGACAGAGCCAGTGGTCTAGTTTTACGATTATAATTATCTCATCTTATTGTCACTTTGTTTGGGGCTTATTTGGTTGTTTCCAAGACTGATAGATTGGTTTTTACTCTGGGCTGAGGTAAAGCAGGTTATGTCCCCCCTTGTACTCACTTCTCTTGATTTATGATATTAATTAAGTTTTAGGGGCTTCCCCAGGTCCCAAGAAATAATATTCGGGTTTAAAAAAAAAAATAATGATCATAAGCCTACTCCTTTTCTTCGAACATATTCGATTTTAATATTCGGGTTTTAATCTGTTTCAGCTTGAGGGATTCTTGGAACCCTTTCTATAATCGTTTAAGGTTTATGAAAGACAAGTTATCCTAACATTCGAAGAGATGCATAGAATTGAAGTTTTAAAGTTATAATAATCATTTTGCACGTAGGAATACAAAATTTATTTCTTATTCTATAATATATTATGTTTAGTAGTTAACAAACTATATTTTATTTTTAGATCGAAAATGATTATCATTAATGTTTTTTAAAAAATAAATGAAAACAAAAAATCAAAAATATATAATAAAGGTACAAAATTTATCCTTTTATGGCACAAAAATATCTATAATGGTATAGAAATATCATATGAAGATAATAAAATATCCTATGAAAAATAGAAAAATATCCAACGAAAGTACAAAAGAAATCTAATGAAGGTACAAAAATATCCTATAAAAAACGTATAAAAAAATTCAACAAAGGTACTAAATATCCTATGAAGGTACAAAAATATCTTATAAATGTAAGAAAATATCCTATGAAAATATCTAATAAAGGTATAAAATTATCACATGAAGCTACAAAATATCCAATGAAGGTACGAAAGTATCCTATGAAGGTAGAAAATTTTCCTATGAAAATACAAATAAATCCAATGAGCTATAAAAAAAAACATATGAAGGGTACAAAAAATCCAATAAAAGTATAAAAAAATCCAATAAAGGTAAGGAAATACCACTTTTAAGCCCAGCTGAATTTCTGCCAAAGAAATTTACTTAAGTCAGTGCTATGAATGGGAAAAAGGAAAATCAAAGAAGTGACCCATGAAAACCTGCAAGTGGATAGGCAGCATGAGGAGACCCAGTTCCAGCAAGTTCGGACCACACAACAATATTTCGTGGCACCTTACACCGACTTTGTAAATTAAATCATAAAATTGTTGATAGACATCCAAGTTACGGTTGAAAGGATCCCACATTGTACCACCATGTTTCCTTCAAAACACAGAGTTTCTTGTTTGGATAACTGCAGAAAGAAGAATGAGACTAAATGGGCAAGAATAATTACATTTTTTTTTTCAAAAATAACTCACAGAAACCAAAGGTTTAAGAAGAAAAATAATTAAAACAAGAATATTAAAAGCCAATAGTAAGGGTGGATCTAAATAATGCTTACTATTAACAATTGAGCATATAACTGGCTTTGCTGGAGAACCCCTGGATTTGAGTGAAACAGTGGGAAGAGAAATAAATGGTGTATAGCAAGAAAGAACTTGTTAAAATGCAAAGAATAGAAAATAATCACATCAAGGGAATATAGAAAGCCCCACATACCATTTGACCTTCAGGGAATTTGTAACAGCAGAGTCCTATGGCACATCTGTTAAGAGGTCAGATAATGTTTTCACATAACTAAACAGCCATGAACATATAATGATAATGGTTAACCAAAGAGATCTCATTCAAGCATAGAACCCAGAATAGGGAAAAAAATATTTGAAAAGAACTCATGATTCATCAGGTCAATCATAGTAGGAAAGAGAATTAGAGAACCTTCCATGTATATATTTTCTAGCTCAAAATAAAGTTTTTAGTACAAATTCATTGCCTCCTAATCATATCAAAACACCATTTATTACCTTGGGTTGTAAAACTTAATACATGATCACTTCTTTTATGAATCTTTTTTTTTCTTTTTCCTTTTTTAAATTTAGATGTGCTGAGTGTATATCCATCAAAAAACTTTAAAAGAGTCTATTTTGTAAGACTTCAACATTGTTATTTTCTCTACAACTGCTAATTGTTGTAAATTATGCTTCCTAGAGTGCCGCTCCCACCAAAAGAGAGAGAGAGAGAGAGAGAGAGAGAGAGAGAGAGAGAGACCAAGAAAGACCTATAAACTAGATGAGTTATCTAGGCGAAGGCAAAGAAACTACAAAAGATAAATTTAGAAATAATATTTACCATAAAAATAATAAAAATTCACAAAATAAAAGCATGTTAAATACAAGGAGAAGAGATTAGATGGGATGACCAACCATTATGCATATAAGTATTGATTTAGTGATTAGGCTTGTGTTTTATAGACACTAGGCATTCTTTATTTACAATAAGGGAGAAAACATTCTAGAATAGGTACGAGGAGTAAAAGGCCACTTGAATCCATATTACAATACTCCCCCTCAAGTTGGTGTATATATATCAAACATGCCCATCTTGTTAATAATGGGACAAAGCTTTACTACTACTAGAAGTCTATCGAGAGAAAGGAGGAGCCTAGCGCAAGACTACTCCCTTGGGTTTCATAGTCCTATTAAGACTGTGGATTTGGATTTACTTAGCCCTTTTTGGGCTGTCCTAGTACTATTAGGACTGAATATAATTAGAAGTTAGCAATTAGTAAAAGTTTCCTATTTTATTCTTTCCTATTCCTAGTAGGACTCGTAATAGCTATCTTTCCTATTCCTAGTAGGACTTGTAATAACTATTCTATTTATTGAATGAAGGAGGGCAGCCCCAATATAATCTCTCTCTCTCTCTCTCTCTCTCTCTTTACAACTACTAAGCCCCTTAGTGAACACATCAGCTAACTGAGCACCAAATTGAACAAAAGGGGCACAATAACTCCTTGTTCCAACTTCTCTTTGTTGAAGTGACAATTGATCTTGACATGCTTCATTCGATTATGTTGCACAAGATTGTGAACAATGTTGACTACATATTTACTATCACAATATAGATACATAAGCAACTCAACTAGAACACACAGGTCCTGAAGGAGACTTTGGAGCCAAAGAAGTTAACAAACACCATGGTCCATGGCCCGAAACTCCGATTTTACAATGGATTGCACAATCATACCTGTCAATCATTGGTGCAATACCAAGAAGTAGATCTTCTATCATCTGGACAACAAACCCAGTCAGCATCAATGGAGGCTTCAACAAGCTAGTGGCTATGTGGAGATAAAAGACCTCCTTTACAGGGAGCATCCTTCAAGCATCTTAGAATATGATATGCTGCCTAAAAATTTTATGAGGGAGGATCATGCATATACTGACTAACCAAGCTAACTACAAAGGCTATGTCAGGGTGAGTGTGAGAGAGATATATCAGTCGTAATCTTTGATTTTTTTATTTCAAATTGTAATGCAGGGCCTGTCCTGCTGGGTTTCAAGGAGTCTTTTTTCCTTTCTTTTGGTCTGTCCAAAGAAGGAGAATAAGGCTGCCTTACTTTGTATAATCTTTTTTCTTTAATACATAAACACCAATTACCAAAAATATATATATATATATTTCAGTCGTCCCACCAAATTTTGATAACCATGCCTTCGGCCTGACTAGTCCCGTGGACCCATACTGACCTCACAACCCCATGGACTGGGTCATACCGGGGTTGAATGAGAACCTTCAACGTTCACCAAAAGTAGTGAAGAGAACTAAACACTCCCGTGTGAGTGGCCCTTTGGTAAGAGGAGTCGAACTCAGAACCACACGCTTTTTTAGGCAAAGGTCCCTTACCAACTCCACTACCCCCTGGGGGTTGTCCATCTTTACCCTTGAGATGAGAGTTAAGCTCAAGAGGAGTGTCGATTGGCTTACAACCCAACATTCCTGTATCTGATAGAAGATCAAGTGTATACTTCCATTGAGAGAGGAAGATATCTTGAGCTGAATGAGCCACTTCAATGCCATGAAAGTATCTCAGCTTACCCAAGTCTTTAATTTTGAACTTTTTGCCCCAACTATTTTTTCAGTTGAGCTTTCTCACCAGAGTCACTATTGGTGATTACAATACCATCTACTCAGACGATAAGAAGCATAATATGCTTTCATGTCTTTTTACGAAACAAAATATGATCATCACTACTTTGTTTATAGCCAATGGACGTCATAACTCTGTGGAAGCGGCCAAACCACGCACGAGGAGACTACTTTAGGCCATACAAGGCCTGTTTCAACTTATACACCTTGCCTTGGGTCTTGGAAAAGCAAATCCAAGAGGGATATCTATATATACCTCCCTTCAATCTCCCCATGGGGAAAAAGCATTGTTGACATCCAGTTGTTGTAGCTCCCACCCTAGGTTGACTATACAAGAAAGAAAAACTTTGACAATGTTCATTTTGGAAACCTGAGCAAGGTTTCCTGATAGTCAATCCCGTATGTTTGAGTAAACCGTCTAGCAACCAGCTTTGCTTTGTATCGGTCCATTGTAACATTTGACATGGTTGTTATCCAACAGATGTGATCGTAACTTTGGATATGGTTGCTGAGCAAATCCAAGTCTCAAACCAATGACCTTATAAAATGTAAAAAACAACCGGAGTCTTCAAGCCCTGTATACCAAACTCCAGAGATAAGAAATCAAGAACTAGAAAAATCTAAGAGGAGATTTAGATCATCAGGAAAATCACACCACCGAGGGAAAGGTGGTGAGACTATGAGGGTGGTTGTCGATTAGAGAGAGAGAGAGAGAGATGACTAGGATTTAGTCATTAAGGTAAAGATCTTGATGTTGATACTAGCTCTAATACCATGTTGATTTGGTGAATTGGGCTTGTGTTAAATAGATAGCATATAATAACAACAATCTCAGCCTTAATCCCAACTTAATGAGGTCGGCTACATGGATCTAATCAAAACACAATAAGAAAAAAATCCAAACAATACAGATGTCAAAATGAGAGAAGAGAGAATAAGGATGAGAGTAAGAGGAAATAGGCACAACCCAACAAGTTAGGAGAATCTTAGCTACATAGGGTCGGCTATATGGATCCATGCCCTCCAATAGTCTCTATCCAAAGTTATACTTTGGACAAGACTGAGACTATACATGCCTCACCACTTCGTCTATGGTCATTTTAGACTTGATCCTAGGTCTTTTAGCTCCCTCAATCTTAATTAGATCACTCCTCCTTATTGGGGCATCCTCAGGCCTCCTTCGAACATGGAAATACCACCTCAAATGACATTCACAGAGCTTTTTGTTGATCCATGCAACTCCCAAATCAGCTCTAATATGCTCATTCCTTATCTTTCCTAGTTTTGCCACACATCCATCTTAACTTCCTCATCTCAGCTACACATAGCTTCTCTATATGACACTTCTTAACTGCTCCGCACTCTACTCCATACATTATAATTGATCGCACAATAGGCTTATAGAATTTCCCATAAGATTTAAAGGGATAAGTCGATTACACAACACTCTGGATACACCTCTCCATTTCATCCATCCCATTTTAATTCTTTGTGAAACATCATCCTCTATGTTACATTCTTTATTTATGATTGACCCAGATATCTAAAATTGTCACTTTGAGGAATCTCTCTCCCATCAATTTTCACCATTTCTTTGCCCAATATAGAGTGGCTAAAGTTATATATCATAAATTCCGTCTTCGATCTACTAATCCTAAAGCCTCTTGTTTCCAAGTTAGATCTCCATAGCTCCAACTTAGCATTAATCCTTGCTTTAGTCTCATCCACTAAGGTGATGTCATCTACGAAGAGCATACATCAGGGAACCTCATCTAGGATGTTCTTGCTTAACTCATCCATGATAAGTGTAGATAAATAGGGGCTTAAGGCCGATCCTTGATGTAACCCCCTTGTAATTGGGAATTTTTTGCCTTGACCTCTTACAGATCTCACACTAGTCACCACGCCCTCATACATGTCCTTAATTATATCCACATAAGTACTAGACACCTCTCTCTTTACTAGGACATATTGGACTAAATCTCTTGAAACTCTATCATATGCTTTTTCTAGGTCAATAAAAATGTGGAGATCCTTCCTGTGGACACTATAACTTTCCATGAGCCTCCTTAGTAGGTAGATAGCCTCGGTCATAGATCGTCCTAGCATATTGGCTCTCCGATATCTCAGTTTCTCTTCTCAAGTGGGCTTCAATAACATTCTCCCATAGTTTTTCTTCTCAAGTGGGCTTCAATAACCTCCTCCCACACTAACCCTTTGCATATATCTATTCCATGTGGAGTCTTGTTGAGTAAAGCAATCTTCTGGATCATTTCTACTCGTACTATCTCCATTTAGTAGGGCACTAATATACTCATCCCATCTCTTCACAATGTCCTCATCCCTTACTAACACCCTTCGATCCTCGCTTTGATACACCTCACCTGGTCGAAATCCCTACTCTTCCTTTATCTTAATTTAGCTATTTTATATATAGATTTCCCCACTTCTTTAGTGTTCAGGTTAATATAAAGATCCTTATATTTCTTTAACCTAGTCATCCCCACAATCTTCTCAGCTTCATTTCAGGCATCATAATACCTCTTCTTATCTTCAGGATCTTTAGTCCTTTGCCATATCTTAAAACAAACTTTCTTGGTCTTAATGGTTGCTTGGAACTCTTCGTCCCACCACCATGTCTCCCTAAGGGCCTGCCGACGATCCTTAGATTCTCCTAAAACCTCTTTTGCAATCCTCTTAATACAACTCTTCATCACGTTCCATATCACATTGGTGTTTCCTTTAAAGTCCCATCGTCCATTTTTTACCATCATATCAGTAAATGTATGTGAGGACTCACCTTTTAATCTCCACCACCTTATCTTAGGATTCATAGGTTTCCTCTTCCCATGCTTCTGTGTACTGAAATACATATCCAGGATTACCAATCTATGTTGGATTGTTAAACTCTCCCCATGGATAACCTTACAGTTCTTACACAACCTTCTGTCTACCCTTAAGTACGTACTACTCTCTCTTAGCGAAGAAAATGTTCATGATGTGAAGATCTTAACAAAGTCCAGGATTGATGTCCCCTCCTCGTTCCTTTCCCCAGCACTGTAGCCTCCATGGACACCTTCATACCCTCTCCTACCCCTCCCAACATGTCTGTTCAAGTCCCCTCTAATAATAATTGATTCGTCATGATTAAGACTCTGCATTAATTCATCCATGAGCTCCCAAAATTAACGGTTGATACTTTCATCCAAACCTATTTGGAGTGCATAAGAGCAAATAATATTCACAAGCTCTTTCTCCAGCACCACTACATCATTTGTTAAAGAGGAAATATCATTCCCCTCCCCTATACTTTGGCGAAATATCATGTCCCCCTTGACATTTCAGAAAACATCACCCCTCCCCCTAATTTGAAAGATTCTATCAACTGTCCCATTAGTGGCTAACAATGTTAAAGAGGCAATTACAAAGACAATATTACCCTTTAGTCATCTTCAACATAAAAAATCCCTAAATCAATCTGAACCCTACGATTCAGTGCTTCAAACAAATTCAATGTCAACCTTACGACCCCAATCTCATTGGACAATTCTGGCCTAGGGTTTTATAGAAGCATAAAACGGTGCTGCTAATAGAGAAACTACAGGTCTAGGGGTGGCCAAGCCATGGAGAAGCATTCAAACATCCACTAAGAGCTTTTAACACGGACCAAAACTTCAGAAGCGCGGTTACCATTATGGAGCGCCTTGATGAAGTAAAATTAAGCATTTTGCAAAAGACTATTAGCCTTCTCATTTGAGGCTTCTCTTTCTCTCTTCTCACTCGTCACATCTCCCTTTGTAGAGATTTTGCATCCTTCTTTTAATGGTGAAATACATTTTCCTTTCGATTTGATAGATAAAAGCTTCCAATGATCAGATCTAGTTTTTGCAGTTGAAACGAAGGTTCCAAGTCTTGAATTCTTCTGTTACATTATCGATTACTCTAATAATATACATTGAATTCCTACTGGGCTCCTTGAATTTTTTGTTTTGAGATCAATGGAAACCAATGGTGGAGATAATCAACGAAGACTGAACATCAGATCTCCGTGAATGACTCATCGAATCTCAGACCCAAAGTCCAAAGTACTTTCAGAGACCTGCAATGAGGCAAGGACCTTAAAGAGCCCAAACACAAGTTGAAGCCCCAAAACTTCTCCCATCCAATTCAACTGTGTCAAGCTAAGTAAAATAACTACAAGAGTACAGAACCCTAAAAAAAGAGAAGCAAAGTAAAATAACTACAAGAGTACAGAACCCTAAAAAAACGAGAAGCTAAGTAAAATAACTACAAGAGTACAGAACCCTAAACCCTGAGTCTTGTGAATTATAAAGTGTTGGAATATATAAAAAGCAAAAGCAAAAGCAAAAGCAAAAGGGGAAAGTCGATGTATAAAAAAAAAAAACATAAAACAAGTAAATAAAATAGGGGAAGGAGCTAGCACCCTCAAAACTAACTGAAAATGAGAAGATAGGTTGTTGTTTTCTTGGAGAATCTGCCCATCAGAAAAC
Source organism: Macadamia integrifolia (assembly GCF_013358625.1). NCBI lineage: Eukaryota > Viridiplantae > Streptophyta > Magnoliopsida > Proteales > Proteaceae > Macadamia > Macadamia integrifolia. The sequence goes on along the minus strand of NW_024870510.1, from coordinate 135,331 downwards.
TATTCTAGCTTCCTCCTAAATGGGTCCACGGCCACCGTTTCACCTTCACCAGCCATTGAAATTTGATGTCACGATGAGATTATGACGGAAACAGAATGAGACTAAATGCAGATGCTTATTAGAGTACGAGGCAGTCATCGCTGCTAATAGAACGGTCATGATGAGGTTGACTAAGCGATTGGGAATGTAAATGGGAGCAATGCAAACTGATGTCATCAATTAATAGCTCTTTCTCATGAATAGGGATAGTTGATAGACTCTTTCAGATTAGGGGGAGGAAAGTGATATTTTTTAAAATGTCTACGAGGAACATGATATTTCGCCAACGTATAAGGGAGAGGAGTGATATTTCCTCTTCTTTAAATCTTTATCCACTATAATGCCCACTACCTTTGTTACTTTGATCTGTTATACCCGGACCCTAAAACTTACTATTTAATATTCAGATGCGATGCCAGAGGACATCAGTACTAGGGAGCACTGGGTTGCATCCGTCTTTTGTCGAGGAAGGAAGCGTGACCCCACTTGCACCTGCTACCCATGCTTAAGTAATTGGAAGGGATTCCGGACCCGAAGGGAAAGGTCAGTTGAACCTCACACACACTAGAAACCCTGGTGAAGACCCCACTCAAACAGAGGAGAAATCCCCATACAAAGTGACCAGTTCAGCCTTCACCGGCTGATGGTCACCAGTGGATGGAGCATCCACCGGTGAGAATACTAATCGAAAATGGGTTAATTTGCCATGGGACCCGAATCTTCGCACCCGTGCACATCAAACCCCCCAATAGTTGGTACAACCTATTGGGGAATAGATTAACGTATCCGGACACCCTAAGGTGGGCCTGTTAGTGCCAAATAATGGAATAACCCGGTATTGGGTAAAAACCCATTAATTCCCCAAACAGCCCTTAGTGGGACTTAAGTGGCTATAAATAGGGCTCTTACCATACATTTCTTCTCCTACCAAAATAGAAAGAAGGAAAGGGAGAAAGAAGAAGAAGAAGAAGGAGAAGGAGAGGAAGGAAGGAGGAAGGCTAGGGCTCCATTCTTGAGGTAAGCTCATATGCTCATCTCTCCACACACACACACATAAATCTCTATCTCTCTCTCTCTCTCTCTCTCTCCTTCCCATTTCCCTCTTTATTGGGAGTAATGGAGACCCAACCAAATTCCACCTACCCAACCATAAATACTACATAATGGGAGAGGGAAATTAGAGTAAGAGACCTACATTGGCAAGGTTATTCACTCAACCTTGGGTCTAAGGACAAATCCCTATGAAATCCCAACCCAAAACCCTAGGATTTGGGAATTTAAACAAATTCTCTATGTCCTAACACCCTAACCTAATCCTAAGTTAGGTAAATTATAAGTAAACCTAGGTATGGTGTGTGAGAGTGATCTCATGAGCCATTAATGACCATTCCATGAGATCAACCTAAGTCTTCCCCAATGTATCCTAACCTAGACTTGTGTATTGAGGAAATTTGGGTGTATCTTGAAACCCTATGTTGATCCACTCACTAATTTCACTAAACCTAAGCTAAGTGAAGTGTGTGAGGATACCCTACATGAAAAACCAACCCTAAAATCACAAAACCCAATTTGTAAACTATACAAAAGAAGGAAAAAGGGGAATGGAGTTGGGAAATGACACCCCATTGAAAAATACGTATTTTCACCACAATACACAGGGGCCATAGGGCCAATAGGGCTGATCTAGGCAAGAAAACCCTAATTTTACCTTCACCGACGGATGGTCACCGGCCAGCCGGTGAAGGCAGGAACCATCCACCGGTGAAAATATTACAGGATGTGCATTCCGTTCAGATTCATCCACCGGTGAACTCATCGTTGGATGACCATCCATCGGTAAGCATCCACCGGTGAACCATTTTAAAGTTAATTTTAATCCTTTTAATTGAGGCACGAGTCTTAGTGTCCCACTCCTCTATGAATAACCGAATAACCTAAAAACACTATGTATCCTAGGAGTGAAACCGAGAAGTGACGGGGACACATAACACGAAACCATCAACTATCTACCGCCATATAGAACACGAGGTGAGGGGATTTTGTGTGTTTTATGGAATGCTTGAATCATAATGCATATGTGAATGAATTTTATCATTTTACATATTATTATATTATTCCTTATATATGGTGTTGATGTGGCATGAGAATGTGGATTATGATTGTGCATGTGTGCGTGTGTGTGTGTGTGACTGGGGTGCAGGGTGGCCAATGGTTGGTGCCAGTGGCACTGCATGCTTAAGGTGTGTGTGAGTGTGTGAGTGTGATTGAATTGTGTTGTGGCATATTAGAATGCATTGGGCTAGGATAACCACCCTGGTGCTACAACCCTTGCCAATAGGGGTTTACGAATTGGCTAATCCTCTCGTCCGAAGGTCCGTGGTTGGGGACGATTTCCGGTGACTGAGGTGCGAAGATGCCAGCATCGTGACAGACCCTCACGCGATGTTTGATTCGGTGATGGGTATACCCTACATGCAATGTTGGATTCGATGTGGTGGTATCATGGGAGGGTTATTAATAGGGGTTTGTCGGGTAACGACGTGGTTCCGGAACCAGCACACTCCTGACTCGCAACTAGCTAGTATCCCTAGGGACTGATGACATACATTCATGACTGGGGATAACAACTACGTTGCAGTAGCACTTATACCCCCTTTGGACTTAGAAATTGTTTCTTAGAATTGCTTGATAATAAATGGATCATGTCATTGCACTCACATAATTGCATTCATATTGATGTGGTCGGGCATGAATATTCATACTGTTGCATTTTCTTGGATTGTCATGATTGCTTGTGTGTATTACCCTCACTAGGCTTCGTGGAAGCTCACCCCCTGTTGTTGCCCCTTTTTAGATGTTGATTCAGGAAATCCTTTGGAAACTGTAATCGAGGTCCCGGCTCTCTACGAAGGTGATCTCTGGGATAAGGAGCTGGTTGCGCACGAGGATGGATGCGTGTGCGATGATTGTGCATTTGGAGCACTCTGAGGATGGGAGTATCATCTTCTATTTTTGATTCTTTTTGTACTTAACAGATGTAGCCCTGTGGGTGCATAACTGTAATTATGATTAAGATGTGAAAACATTCTTTTGTGTAAATATGGTAAATATCAATAGAAATCACCAGTTGATATATATTTTGTTTATATTAAAATATGTGATTTTAGAATTCATTTCATAATCTTATGAACTTAAAGTACTGCATCGTGGATCTTGGATGGATGGTGGACACGTGTGTGTGTCCATGTCGCCAACCTTCAGGTGAGTGGAGGCGGGGTGTGACAACGAGTGGTATCAGAGTGCGATACTTTGCTTTAAGTCATAAACTTATGAAATGTTAGGACTACTGATGATTAGGTTATAAATAAAAGCTTAAAGATAAGTACATAAATCATAGTTCACACATAGGAGACAAGTTGAAGATAGATGTCGATAACACTGATAATTTCATTAGTAACAAATTCAGCTTACAACTTTGAGAGAGGAGAATACAAGACTTAACTAGGAGCAAATTACATAGACGATAACTACCTGCTGAATAACTCTCAAGTTAATAACACTAATGGCACAAATAAAACATAATAGGATCACAATCCTAAGAATAAGATTGAAAGATAGGAGGACCTAGGAAAAAACTACTACTAGGGTGGATCGCTGGGTGGTACGGAAGAAACAGGAGTAGTATCTGCTAGCCCAAAGTAAGTGTCCCACCTACGGGTCCATACCTCCAGATGACTGACCCTATCATCAATATTGTCCAGACGGGTATTCAGACCCCAAAAACCTGTTTCCATAGCCTACATCACCCGATCCCAACCTACTGCATCACTTGGTGCAGTCGAAGAAGAAGCGCCACCGGCATATTGAGATGAAGTGTAAGGAGGAGGTGGGGTAGTTACCCTATGGCCTTGACGCAATGGAGGTCCATCATCTTCACTATCCTCCTCATCTTCCTCGCTCTCCTCGGCCTCCTCGTCGTTTTCCATATCCATATCCTGGTCACCTCCTATACGGACCATTACTGGCACCCCCTCAGCATCACTACCATCATTAGGGTCAATCTTCATCTTCATTAAGGAGTGTAAATCGAAAGGATACCTCTTGGCTCCATCTGTAGGCTCGTCAACATAGGGGACCCCAAAGTGTACAAAAATACTAGTAAGGAGATTTTCGTAAAGTAAATTTCCATCCTTTGGGTACTTGGCCTAGTATGCCATATGCCGCATCAATAGGTATGGGAGGTTGATCTGGAGACACACATACAAGCATAGGGTAACATAGGCCTGGAGAAGAGAAACTTCATTGAAATGACCTCTAGCTGGTAAAATGTTTAACTGAACTACCCTACAAAGCACCTTGGGCGTGGTCCTGAAGTGACTGAACCTAGCCCATCCACTAGTGGTTCCAGTCAACTGCCGACACATCTCATCTAAACTATCTTGGGGCAGGAAGGCTCCCCTTCTAGTCTTGGGAGCATAATATACACTCTCCCCAGTGCTTGAAATCCCAGTAATAGCACTAAACTCGACTGTGGTGAAGGAGAGGTCTACTCCCATAACTCGGCTCGTGAGACGATAATCATTCTCCCCTACTTCCCCACCCCTCAGATTACAAAAGAACATTTGGACCAAGCGAGGATAACATCTGTCCCCTGGGTCTGACAGCGGTGACTAACCCAGTGCCTGGAACCACCTCGCTATACCAAAGGGAGGCATCTGACCATGCAATATTGCCTTCCCGGAATCCACAAGTTTACTTCCAAACACCCCCCATTTCTGCGCACTCTCCGCAGAGCTAAACCAAAATCTGTCAAAGTTAGGTTCTGGAGGAGCTGGAATTTGCCTCGCAGCAATTCGACTATGTGTGTCTCTTCTAGAACTCATGACCTGCATACAAACACAACAAATATACATATCTAACTAAGTGTATACAAAAGGAAAGGAACATTTGGAAAGAATGCAAGAAATTTCACATAAATCACTAGTTAGGGTTTCACAGAGAAGAAAATTTGGGGAAAATGGAAAATCTAGCAAAAATGGGAGGAAAACCTTACCTCTTGCACGAAATGTGGCTTGGATTGGTAGAAAAATCACCGGATGATGTTTTTCCAACCTTGGGAGAGCTCTTCGGTCGTTCTTGGCAAGAAAAGGAAGAGGTTATGGTGAAAATGGGAGTTCTCGGCCAGCCCTTTTAAAAGACAGTAAAAGTGTTCACCGGCTGGCCGGTGAAACAATTACCATCCACCAGTGAGCATCCACCGGTGAACACTTTAAGTGATTTTCAGATCTTGCGGATCCATCCACCAGTGAACTCACCGGCAGATGATCATCCACCGGTAAGAATCCACCGGTGAAGGTAAAAAGGTGAGAAATTATTTTCTTTTCTTTATATGTGTGGGTCCATTTTACATATTTTCCTTCCCTCAATGGGTGGATACGGAGGATGTGGGTGTCTGAACCTAATACATATAAAGACTTGAATATGCATGCTCAGTTGTACTAAGTTGCCTATGTTACCTCTTATACAGGTAGGTTCACATGGCTCCTAGAAAATCACGAACACAAGTGGGACGGCCGCCTAAACGGCCACGCTGTACTACTACATCTGCTATGGGTCGGCCACCGACTTCGGAACCAAGTAGAGAAGAGGTGCCCGATACCACAGCACAGGCAGCCCCTGCTGCTCCACCTATACTTTCTACCCAAGATGTAGTGTCAATTATAGGCAACATGTTATAAGGACTACAACAACAACAAAATGTGATGATGCAAAGGTTGCAATTGCAGCAACTGGAGTTTATGACGGGTCTAAATGCACAGATCAATGTTGTGTTTCAGACTCGAGTGGCACAGGCTGTTCCACCACAAACACAGCTAGTACCTAACGTTGCTCCTACCACTATTCCCCAGGCACAGTAAGTCCCAGCTCCAATGGCTCACCACACAACCCACCCAGAGGACTCCAATGTACAATATGCCCCCGACCTGATGTACCACTAACATAGGGGCAAATGACACCACAGAGCCAAGTCATACTGCCTATACCGATGGACAATGTGAAAGTGATGGAAACGTTCCAGAAGTTTAGGCCTCCCTACTTTGGTGGGATTGCGCAGGATCCTTTGGCACCCACCAAATGGGTAGAGGAATGGAAAAGGCATTTAAGGTAATGACCCTCACTGAAGAACAGAAACTGATGTGTGTCAACTACCAACTACAAAATGAGGCAAATGTATGGTGGAAGTCCACTGAACCCATCCTAGTGGCCCTACAACCTAACCTCACATGGGAACACTTTAAAGTGGCGTTCTACAACAACTACTTCCCAGACAGTGTGAGGGAGAGGAAGGAAACAGAGTTCATGGAGTTGAAACAAGGGTCCAACTCTGTATTGGAATATCAACAAGATTTTGAGAAGTTGTTCTTCTTCGCACCTGAGCATTTGAAGGGGGATCAGGCAAAGGCGAAGAGATTTGAGAAAGGGTTAAGACCTGCTATAGGGGCTGTGTTAGTGGCTCAGTACCTCCACAGTTATGCCCAGGTGGTTCACGCTGCCAAATCCATTGAGGATAAACAAAGAGAGAACTATCATGCCATCCAAGGGAAGAGGACAGTGGCACCTAGCAGGTTTGGTAAGGGGACATATTCTAGTGCAGCCTCAGGTCAGTATAGAAGACCAAAAATAGGATAAGCACCAACACCACCTAGACCCATGGTAACACAGTCTCAGACGGTCCCCTTAAGGTGTTTTGTCTGTCAGCAAATGGGTCACTTTGCAAAGAATTGCTCACAGAGGAGACCGGGTGACCCCTATGTAGGACCAACCAGATCAGTGCAGCCATTATCCACCACCTGTCTAGCTCAGGCACCACAGGGAGCTAGACTGCAAGGGAAAGTGTTTGCACTGACTACTGAGGAAGCGGAGGCATCGCCTGGAGTGGTCACAGGTACCTTATTGATATCGATGACCCCTGCATATGTTTTGTTTGATACTAGTGCATCACATTCATTTGTATCCCCCACTTTTGTCGCTAAGATGAATATCAAGCCAAAAATGTTAACACACAAGTTAGTAGTTAGCACACCAACTGGGAGTGAGGTAGGATTAGAGGAGATTTATGAGCCGTGTCCTATTCAAGTCTGTGGACGGGACATGATTGCCCATTTGATTAAATTAGAGATACGTGACTTTGATGTTATCTTAGGTATGGATTGGTTATCCGCCTATAGGGCATGTGTTTTATGTGCTGAGAAGAAAATTGTATTCAAACTTCGAGAAGGAGGTGAGTTTGTTTACAAAGGGAGAAAAGTCAAAAAGTCCAAGAGACTAGTGATATCTGCACTTGAAGTGAGAAGATTACTAGAGCAAGGATGTGAGGCTTATTTGGCATCTGTGATTGACACAGCTAAGAAAAGCAAGTCGGTAGAGGAAATAGAAGTAGTGGGAGAATTCTCAGACATCTTTCCTGACGACTTACCTGGACTACCCCCGGACTGAGAGACTGAATTCACTATTGATCTGATCCCTGGGGAGCACCAGTACTCTTTGTTAGGAAGAAGGATGGGAGTATGAGAATGTGCATAGACTACAGGGAATTCAATAAGCTAACTATCAAGAATATCTGTTGCCTAGAATCGATGATCTCTTTGATCAATTGCAAGGTGCAACCACGTTCTCCAAAATTGACCTTAGATCTGGTTATCATTAACTCAAGATCAGAGAGGGTGACATCAGGAAGACAGCTTTCAGGACCCGTTATGGACACTATGAGTTCCTAGTTATGCCATTTGGACTAACCAATGCCCCTGCAGTGTTCATGGAGTTGATGAATAGAGTATTCCACGATATGTTAGACAACTTTGTCATCATGTTCATTGACGACATTTTGATCTATTCGAAGAGCCGGGAGGAACATGCAACCCATTTGAGATTTGCCCTTCAGAGATTGAGAGGGAAGCAATTATATGCAAAATTCAGTAAATGTGAGTTTTGGCTTACACAAGTGCATTTCTTAGGGCATGTTGTCTCAGAGAAGGGCATTGAAGTTGATCCTGGAAAGGTAAAGGCTGTGGTAGAATGGGAGGCACCTAAGAATGTAGGTGAAATTCGTAGTTTCCTGGGGTTAGCAGGGTACTACAGAAGGTTCATTGAAAATTTCTCATGCATTTCTGGACCTATGACTTGACTAACACGGAAGGGAGTGAAATTTGAATGGTCTAAGGAATATGAAGAAAGTTTCCAAGAATTGAAGTGGAAATTAATAACAGCTCCAGTACTCACTATTCCAGAAGGCAACGCTGGAATGGTAGTATATAGTGATGCATCCAAGTTGGGCTTAGGCTGTGTGTTGATGCAAAATGGCAAGGTTGTAGCATATGCATCTCAACAGCTGAAGGATTATGAAAAGAATTACCCCACTCATGACTTGGAGTTAGCAGCGGTCATTTTTGCTTTAAATATCTGGTGGCATTATTTATATGGGGACAAGAGTGAGATTTACAGCGATCATAAGAGTTTGAAATACTTTTTCACCCAAAAGGAGCTGAATATGAGACAAAGAAGATGATTGGAACTGATGAAGGATTATGACTGCACCATCCATTACAATCCGTGGAAGGCCAACATAGTGGCTAATGCATTGAGCAGGAAGTCTCAGACTCTATCCCTAGCAGCCTTGACTATGAATGAATAGTTGATTGAGGAAGTTAGAAGAATGGATTTGGAACTACTAACGAATGAGGCGACAGTGACCTTGGCCGCACTTATGATACAACCATCGTTAGTGGAGAAAATCCAAGTCTCCCAAGTACTAGATGAGGATCTTCAAAAAATAGTAAGCGATATCAAAGATGGAAGACAAAAAGATTTAAATTTCAAGTTGACTGAAGATGGGGTCTTCAAGTTCAAAGATAGACTTTGTGTACCAAAGGATGAAGAGATGAGGGAATTAATATTGAAAGAAGCTCACAGTTCACCCTACTCCATCCATCCAGGTAGTACAAAAATGTACAAGGATTTGAAAAAGTCCTATTGGTGGTGTGGAATGAAAACTGACGTAGCCACCCATGTAGCCAGATGCTTGAATTGTCAACAGATCAAAGCAGAAAGGCAAAGGCCACATGGCTTATTACAACCCCTACCCATACCAGAATGGAAATGGGAAAACATTACCATGGATTTTGTCACAGGAACTGCCACGTACTCAGAAAGGGAATGACACCATCTGGGTAATTGTAGACTGACTGACCAAAGTGGCCCACTTCATCCCTATGAAGATTACTTACTCCATGAAAAAGTTGGCTCAACTGTATGTTGACAATATTGTCCGATTACACGGGGTACCAGCAAGCATTATCTCTGACCGCGATGCCAGATTCACCTCCAACTTCTGGAAATGTCTACAGACAGCAATGGGGACACAACTGAATTTCAGCATGGCATTCCATCCATAGATAGATGGGCAGTCAGAGAGGACTATACAGACCCTAGAGGATATGTTGCGGGCTTGTGTATTGGATATGAGCTATAGCTGGGATGAGCACTTGTCACTCATAGAGTTCTCCTACAACAATAGCTACCAGGCTACTATAGGCATGGCACCTTATGAAGCCCAGTATGGTAAGAAATGCAGAACGCCTTTGTATTGGGATGAAGTTGGAGAAAGGAGGATCCTAGGTCCGGAACTGATTCAAGCCACCTGTGAGAAAGTGGATGTAATCAGGGAGAGAATTAAGGCGGCTCAATCAAGACAGAAAAACTATGCGGATGTCAGACGGAAGCACCTAGAGTTTGAGGTGGGTGATAAAATTTTTCTAAAAGTATCCCCAATGAGAGGAGTGAAGAGGTTTGGCAAGAAGGGAAAGCTAAGTCCTCGATACATGGGACCTTATGAAATATTGGGTCGAGTCAGAACAGTAGCTTACCAGGTCGCTATGCCACCCGAATTAGAAGGAGCTCATAATGTGTTTAATGTTTCCATGCTCAAGAAGTACGTTTCCGATCCAACTCATGTTTTGACACATGTACCCTTGGAACTTGACGCTGATTGGAAGTACGCAGAATAGCCAGAAGAAATCATTGACCGGAGAGACCACATTCTCCGCAATTGGACTATTTCTTATGTTTTAGTCAAGTGGAGGAATCACTCCAGACAAGAAGCGTCTTGGGAACGTGAGGAGGAAATGAAGAAGAAATATCCTCAGTTGTTTGGATCACCAGGTACGTCAAATTTCGGGGATGAAATTTCTTGCAAAGAGGGGGGAATGTTATACCCGAACCCTAAAACTTCCTATTTAATGTTCAGGTGCGACGCCAGAGGACACCAGTACCAGTGAGCACTGGGGTGCATCCGTCTTTTTCCTAGGAAGGAAGGGCGACCGCACTTGCACCTACTACCCATGCTTAAGTAATTGGAAGGGATTCCGGACCCGAAGGGAAAGGTCAGTTGAACCTCACACACACTAGAAATCCTGGAGAAGGCCCCACTCAAACAGAGGAGAAATCCCCATACAAAGTGACCAGTTCAGCCTTCACCGGCTGATGGTCACCGGTGAATGGAGCATCCACCGGTGAACACACTCTAGTGAGAATACTGGTCGAAAATAGGTTAATTTTCCATGGGACCCGGATCTTCGCACCCGTGCACATCAAACCACACCCAATAGTTGGTACAACCTATTGGGGAATAGATTAACGTATCCGAAAACCCTAAGGTGGGCCCGTTAGTGCCGAATAACGGAATAACCCGGTATTGGGTAAAAACCCATTAATTCCCCAAACAGTCCTTAGTGTGACTTAAGTGGCTATAAATAGGGCTCTTACCATACATTTCTTCTCCTACCAAAATAGAAAGAAGGAAAGGGAGAAAGAAGAAGAAGAAGAAGAAGAAGAAGAAGAAGAAGAAGAAGAAAGAGAAGGAGAAGAAGGAAGGAGGAAGGCTAGGGCTCCATTCTTGAGGTAAGCCCATATGCTCATCTCTCCACACACACACATAAATCTCTATCTATCTCTCTCTCTCCTTCCCATTTCACTCTTTATTGGGAGTAATGGAGACCCAACCAAAGTCCACCTACCCAACCATAAATACTACATAATGGGAGAGGAAAATTAGAGTAAGAGACCTACATTGGCAAGGTTATTCACTCAACCTTTCGTCTAAGGATAAATCCCTATGAAATCCCTACCCAAAACCCTAGGATTTGGGAATTTGAACAAATCCACTATGACCTAACACCCTAACCTAATCCTAAGTTGGGGAAAATGAAATTAAACCTAGGTATAGTGTGTGAGAGTGATCTCATGAGCCATTAATGACCATTCCATGAGATCAACCTAAGTCTTCCCCAATGTATCCTAACCTAGACTTGTGTATTGAGAAAATTTGGGTGTATCTTGAAACCCTATGTTGATCCACTCACTAATTTCACTAAACCTAAGCTAAGTGAAGTGTGTGAGGATACCCTACATGAAAAACCAACCCTAAAATCAAAAAACCCAATTTGTAAACTACACAAAAGAAGGAAAAAGGGGAATGGAGTTGGGAAATGACACCCCACTGAAAAATACGTATTTCCACCACCATACACAGGGGTCACAGGGCCAATAGGGCTGATCTGGGCAAGAAAACCCCAATTTTACCTTCATCGGCGGACTGTCACCGGCCAGCCGGTGAAGGCAAGAACCATCTATCGATGAAAATATTACAGGATGTGCATTCCATTTGGATTCATCCACCGGTGAACTCACCGGCGGATGACCATCCACCGGTGAACTCACCGGCGGATGACCATCCACCGGTGAACTCACCGGCGGATGACCATCCACCAGTGAGCATCCACCGATGAACCATTTTAAAGTTAATTTTTAATCCTTTTAATTGGGGCATGAGTCTTAGTGTCCCACTCCTCTATGAATAACCGAATAACCTAAAAACACTGTGTATCCTAGGAGTGGAACCGAGAAGTGACGGAGACACGCAACACGAAACCATCAACTATCTACCGCCATCTAGAACACGAGGTGAGGGGATTTTGTGTGTTTTATGGAATGCTTGCATCATAATGCATACGTGAATGAATTTTATCATTTTGCATATTATTATATTATTCCTTATATATGGTGTTGATGTGGCATGAGAATGTGGATTATGATTGTGCATGTGTGCGTGTGTGTGTGTGTGACTAGGGTGCAGGGTGGCCAAAGGTTGGTGCCGGTGGCACTGCATGCTCAGGGTGCATGTGTGCGTGTGTGTGTGACTGGGGTGCAGGGTGGCCAACGGTTGGTGCCGACGGCACTGCATGCTCAGGGTGAGTGTGTGTGTGTGACTGTGGTGTAGGGTGGCCAATGGTTGGTGCCACCGACACTACATGCTCAAGGTGTGTGTGAGTGTGTGAGTGTGATTGAATTGTGTTGTGGCATATTAGAATGCATTGGGCTAGGATAACCACCCTGGTGCTACAACCCTTATCAATAGGGGTTTACGTATTGGCTAATCCTCTCGTCCGACGGTCCATGGTTGGGGACGATGTGGTTCCGGAATCGGCACGCTGAGGTGGGAAGATGCCAGCGTCGTGACAGACCCTCACGCGATGTTTGATTCAGTGATGGGTATACCCTACATGCGATGTTGGATTCGATGTAGTGGTATCACGGGAGGGTTATTAATAGGGGTTTGCCGGGTAACGATGTGGTTCCAGAATTGGCACGCTCCTGACTCGCAACTAGCTAGTATCCCTGGGTACTGATAACTTACATTCATGACTGAGGATAACACCTACGTTGCAATAGCACTTATACCCCCTTTGGACTTAGAAATTATTGCTTAGAATTGCTTGATAATAAATGGATCATGTCATTGCACTCACATAATTGCATTCATAATGATGTGGTCAGGCATGAATATTCATACTGTTGCATTTTCTTGGATTGTCATGATTGCTTGTGTGTGTTACCCTCACTGGGCTTCGTGGAAGCTCAGCCCCTGTTGTTGCCTCTTTTTAGATGTTGATTCAAGAAATCCTTTGGAAACTATAATCGAGGTCCCGGCTCTCTACGGAGGTGACCTCTGGGATGAGGAGCTAGTTGCACATGAGGATGGATGCGTGTGTGATGATTGTGCATTTGGAGCACTCTGAGGATGGGAGTATCATCTTCTATTTTTTATTCTTTTTGTACTTAACAGATGTAGCCCTATGGGGGCATAACTATAATTATGATTAAGATGTGAAGACATTCTTTTGTATAAATATGGTAAATATCCTTAAAAATCACCAGTTGATTTATATTTTGTTTATATTATAAGTATGTGACATTAGAATTCATTTCATATTCTTATGAACTTAAAGCACTGCGTCGTGGATCCTGGATGGATAGTGGACACGTGTGCGTGTCCATGTCGCCAGCCTTCAGGTGAGTAGAGGCGGGGTGTGACATGATCTCCCGCATACCACAGTTTGAACTATCCAAAGCCTTAGCTTTGCTACCCTTCCGTCTAGTCTCTTGGATATGCAACGTTAATCTTTCTTCTCCTCATGATATCTATCAACTCTAAGCTATTTTTAATTTCTTAATTTATATTTATAATTCAGCAGAAATATCAGATTTAACCTCAAATTAAACACATTTTCACTGAAAATCATGAATCAAGATGGGATTTCAAAATCCAGCCTCTAATTTGATGATCAAACCTCAAATTAGGTATGCATGCATGAAATCCACCATCAATTTCACCTTGCATGTGAATCTTAGACCTTAGAACAGTAAAATAAAAATGGGTTTTCATCTCAGTTACATGTAATTTTCTTGTTTTAAGGAATTTTAGTGAGAATCCTCACATTTCAGTCCCATTCAGCCATGAAGCATGCAACCGATCTCAAAATTTTAAGTTCATTTCAATTAATTCCATCAAAGAACAGTAGATTAAACTCCCTATACTCAGATTCTTGCTGAAATTTTCATACCTTCATTTTTACCTCTTATTTCAGCCAAATCAGCTCAATCCTATTTATATTTCTGAGATTTTTCTCATAGTCCAGGTTCATGCAGGTGAGATTTTCCTTACCTGTTGCTGACTATTCCAACAGCAGCCTTAATAGGTCGATCTCTCTCTTGATCTTCTCTTCTCCTTTCTCCTTTCTCCTTTCTCCTTTCTTCCTCTTGCTGTCCAAGTGAGAAACTGGACTACTAAGGTCGGTGGGGACCTATTTATAACCCACTTTCCTTAGTGGAAAGTTCCACTCACTATGAGTATATATATATATATTTTACTTACATAATGTTATATATTAATACATATATAAGTAAACTTACTTTACATTATATATTTTTTATTATAAATTATTATTTAACTCATTTTATCTTACCAGACTCATAAAAATAGGTCCTTATGTCAAATTACAAAAGTGGGACCCATTACAGATAAATTTAACTATTCTGTCCAGTCGACAGGCCAGCCCGTCCTGTCCAGAACTCTCTAGCCGGTTGAGTTAGACTTGTTCCCCCTTGTGTCTGTTTAATCCCTTATCATTACCAACCCCTATTAAAGGTTAATAACTACCTATTGGCCCACTTTTCTTGCAGATTCCTTCCAACACTGTTGGTAGAAGGCTCATGTACATGTTGGGTCATTCTTCCCTTCTTAGTATTTTACTGTTACTAGCCTTGCTAGTGTTGACCTCTCCTGCCTGTTACTCCTGCCTCTTTCACAATTTAATGTAAGAGGTGAGATTTTGGGTATTACACAGTTTTGGGGTTTTGTTCAGCCATATCAGAGTTTTCAGGATCGACTAAGCCCTTTTGAATTACAATTTATAATTTATCAGAGTTTTGATCTAAGTCGGGTTTTATTTTTCACTTATAACTTTTGTCCATATTTGAGTCTATTGTTTGCCTATTGTTTGGAGCCTACTACTAGTATTTACTTGGGTTGATTACAACTGTGATCTTCCTACATTAGTAAACCACTAGTGATACAAGACATTTAAAAATAACCATCCACCTAGAACTTCAACATTTTAGATGACTTTTCAAACTGATCAAATATTTTATATTTTTACATCATATAAAAAAATAATAATAAAATATGATCCCTTCAGCAGTAGTCATGATCAAACGACGTACTTGACAAGCCCTATGGTTTCAACCAAATTGGTTTAAGGGATCTAGTATTAGCTGTATATAAGCAATATTGGAGTTGTGCTATTTATTTAAAATTGATAAACAATATTTCACAGAGTTATTTCAGTAATAGCACAAAAAGAAGACTTAGGGCCCGTTTGATAACGTTTCAAGAAACGCGTTTCTGCCGTTTTTGTTTCCAGAAACAGTAGAAACAGAGTAAAAAGCGTTTGATAAAAACTGTTCCGTTTCACTTATTTTCAGAAAATAGAAATAGAAATTTTTACTTATTTATGGTTCAAGAAACGATCTACTAGAAACGACTTGTGGTCATTCTTTCATTGGTTACTATCGACTTCTAAAAACATGACTTGTCAAACACCTTCAATTTCGTTTCAGTTTCTAGAAACGGAAATTTATGTTTCTGCCGTTTCTTGAAACAGAAACGGCAGAAACGTTATCAAACGGGCCCCTAGAGTCGCCTTTCCAAGTTGCCCAGAAATAAGTTCACTATTGCGAAAATAGACAAATCCGTCATTTGGACACATGGTTTCTCCTGATTTCCTATAGGTTTTCTCCAAAACAGTGAGATTAATATAAACCTTCATATGTGCATGAGGACGTACTACAACACTAAATAATTGTTTCCCGCACCAAAGCTCTATTGGCTACAAAATAAATAAATTACACTATAATCAGCCAGTGCCAAACAGATTCACTTATTCATAAGAATAAAATTCAGGAATAAATATGCCCAATCTATGGATAAATGTGAAAAATGAACAGTATAAATAGAAGTGGGGAAAAAATGACACCAGGGTTAATCAAAAGAGTGGGGTAAAAAGCACGCACGCAAGTGTGCACGTGCACACATGCACACGCGCATGCGCATGCACGCACACACAGACACGCACACGTGCGCGCACACACACACACACAAAGACTAGAAATACCTAATTATTACTCAGTCTAAGATTGGAAATATAATATAGTGTCATAAAGAAGGATCGACATAAGGTGCATCCAATTGAAGGTTACTTCCTCTTCCAACCCAACAATCTTCTTTACAACTTTACAATTATTGGATTCCAAATAGTCAAACTTCAAACAATGGGGCTCTGTTCCAATAAGGACTCTCTAATAGTCAATGGGAATCAGCCAAACCTGGCACCAAGGCTGAAGCATAGGTTAGTCTTGGCCACGCAACAATAATGTTCTTTGAAAGGTTCACTCTCAACTCTCAACCTAGAAACTGATTCAAAATTTCCAGGGTTAGCCACAAATTTCATCATTGCAACGTTCGATCAACACTGGGATCTAATAAGTAGCACACTGTTAGCATATTCAAGTGGAACACCTTTTGAGCACACTCCTTAATGGGATCCAAGTTATTCCCCCAAAGCTGCTTCTTACTACCGATTTTCTCGACATTTACAGAAATAAGAAAAGAAATAAGAGAATCCCATGTGATCTCTGTGCCATAAAGGCCATCTAGAAGTATGCGAACAAGAATATAAAATATAGAAACACCACACCCAACCACTTTCTCCATTTTGGCTTGAATCCCACAACCTTTGACAGTCTATTGAATGTCGGCATATGCTTTCTACTAGTCCATTTTGCAAATCATCTCAACTCCAACCTTATATAATCTGATGTAAGCACTCAGATGCGATAAAAAAAAAAAGAAAAAAAAAAAAGAACCATCCATGAATGTCCTCTCATGTAATTAAGGCCCCATGACAAGACCAACTATATCAAAATGACTTTTGTACGTAGCAGACCAACAATTTAGAGATAATCTTGCATAAACCAGAGATTAGAGACTAATACGACTGTAGTGTCATATATCTTCAACCCCTTACAACTTCATCATACAAGAAATAAATAATATACTTTAGCAAACATCCTAACTTAGCTCAATCATGGAAATGTACTTCAGCAAACATCCTAACCTAGCTCAATCATGGAATTCTTTCGAGGCTTCCATCATAACACTTCTCACAATGTTCCAGCACTTATTGTAAAAAGCTAAAGTAAAACCATCTCGCTAGGGCAAGGTCACATTTCTTACCTCATTGTGCTCAAATCTTCTTCAGTAAATTTTCTGACTCATTGTTTCCCATCATTAGTGGCAAGCTAAGAAATTTCAACTTCCAAATGGCATGAACATATCTCAGAAAATGTTCCTCTAGCTCTAGAACCTTTTAGTAGATTTGGAGCTCCATTTTCTTTGACATTAGAAGCAAGCTATCCTCAGTCTCCTCTCATTGTATTGATTTGTAACACCCTAAAATTGGAAGCAGCTGAACTCAGTGCCAGGACCTAGCTAGCATAAGAAGATAGGCTACCTTGCTGTAGTGGATCCATTTGTACAGTAGGAAGAGAGGGAAGTTTGGAAATACTCTAATTAGGAAGAGGTGTAAAATGGTCAAAATAGGAGTGGACCAATCCTACATTGGGTGGACTCAAGAACCCAAACGTTAGGATAGCAAATGAGCTAAAATGGGCAAACCGGTAGGTTACCCAACTACCGACCAACGGCAGAATGCAAGAAATTTTGTTTTTCTTATGTGGGGCCTACATCCCTATACCCCTAAGCCTCGCACTTACTATGTAGGGGTCCTAATGCTGACCAAATCTAACATAATAGGTCAGTATTTGGCAGGGTCCATCAGTGAGAATTTAATTTTAATTAGTTTTAATTTTATGTTTCTAAAAAGCAGTTTTAAGAAGTAATTTTGGAGTGTTTTAAGTAATTCAGCTAAACGGGCCCTAGGACCCTTTTGGGCTGAATTATAAAATAAAGAACCAGCCACTGTCCATTGTTCACTTTCTTGCTGCACAATTCAGTGAACATCAAAGAAAAAGGAGAAGGAAGAAAAGAAAGAAAGGAAGAAGAAGGTTGTACATCTGGCTATTGTACCTACTGCTGTATCTGCAGAATTAAGGTAAGAAAACTGCTCTTTAATGGCTGAACAGTTGATGAATTTAGTTAGGTTAGGGGTTTCAATGGTTTAGGGGATTGCAGCTCCGATGGACTGAATTCAGTAACTGTAGCTGAATCCCTAAATTTAGTAGGGGTTCAGGGATGTAATTTAAGGTAAATCCATCCACGCAAGCCTAAAACAAAGGGCTTTTTCTGTTCATGAGGAATTCATGCAAATTGGGACTAAATTGAGGTAAAATTCTGCAGAAAAAGCGTAGGCAGAATTTTATAAATTTCAGATTTTAGAAATTGAGAAGTATTGGTCTGAATTCTTCCCTAAAACCTATTGTTAAGCTTGATTGGGGTTGGGATTTAAGTACTGCTACTGTATACCTAGCAATCCGACCCTAATTGAGTGGCTAATTTTGGGAAAAATGAATTCAGCCATTCAACCTAACCTATTATGTTCAATTATGAATTTTATTTAAATTAGGACAATATAAGTACATCCCTGCAGCCCATTATTGGACTTATTTGGAGGTGGAACTTGACCAGGATTACTGTATTTCATTCAATTAAAGTTAATTGAAGGTTAAAGTGTTTACTATAGCATTTTGGAATGTTATGGAAAATTGTCTTAGAGCTTCAAAACCACTTATTACTGTTTTGAGGATTGTGGATGCTGATGAGAGGCCTTCTTCTATGCCTAAGATTTAATTTTCTATGGAGGAGGCAAAAAAGAAAATAAAAGAAAATTTTGGGGATAGAGAAAGGCAGTACAAAAAAATTTAAAATATTATTAACAAGTGTTGGGAGTGTTAGATGGGTCGCCCTTTGTATGGAGCAGCACTATTTCTCAATCATGGAAAATTTTTTTGTTATAAGGAAAATGATGAAGGTAACTACAAAATGATCTAGACTCTACAAATAGCATATAACAAAGTTATTGCAAGACTAATACATGAACCATCTATAGAAGACAAGATAACTACTCAAGCTAGTTTATATAGATATACTCAAGATTCTTTTGCCTTGGATATGGCGATCAGACAACGGGCAACCATGAGTCCTATTAAGTATATTGTTTAGTTGTTTCTAGTAGCTACTTTGTATGATGTATTAAATATTAATCTAGTTTTTTATATATTTATTTTTTATAGTTACTTGGTGGAGTGCATTTGGAGGTCAAGCTTTTGAGCTTTCAAAGGTTACACAACGTATTCTAGGGTTTTGTTGCTCCTCTTCTGGTTGCGAGCACAGTTAGAGCACATTTGAGTTTGTAAGTAGTTAGTTATTACATCTATTTCATTTTTTTAGACATTTTACTTTTGGAACAATGACTTTGTTTGTTGTTCTCCATTGTTTATGAATTCAGCTTCATACCAAGAAGGGAATAGGCTGGAACATCAACGTTTAAATGATCTAGTCTATGTTCAACACAATCACCGCCTAGAATAAAGGTTTCAACAAAAATGTCTCGAGAACAGAAATTATAATCCACTATTGCTTGATGAACTGGACTAGAGTAGTGAGTGGATGGTTGGATGATGAAGTACATCCCAATGATGATCTTATATAAGACGTTGTTGGTAGAGTAATGGGGGCAACAATTGATGGCCCCAACCGACCCAGGAGAGCTTAAGCATCAACCTCTAGAGGCAATGTGTGCTACACACGCGATGGTAAAGGGAAGGCTATTGAGGAGTCATCAAACTTAGATGGAGAAGAATTTGGAAGAAGAAAAAGAGAAAGATGTGAACGATGACGAGGATGTCATAGAGAACTTTGGTGAAAATGCAAATGATTCTAGTGGACAACAACAAGAGAATCTGCCAACTATTGATTTGTTGGATGATTATGATTAAGTAATTTGTGTTTGGATTTTATGTATTGTCTAAACTTTGAACTTGAAAAAACTTGAACTTTGAACTTGGAAGATTAGTTTCTCTTCTTTTTTTTTTTTGTATATAATCATTTGCTATCAAGCTTCATTGCTTCAGTAAGTCATTAATAGCTTAATATGTTGGCCACTTAGCTTATCATTTGATCTTTTCTTATGTTTCCGAATGTATATCTCTAATTCATAAATATACTTTTTACTTTGTTTAGGTTGCTCACTTGCTTCTAATCATTTCTTTCAAGTTTCAATCACAGGTTAGCCTTTTACCTTTTAGTTTATGACTTGATGTACATATTGATATTTGATGACTTGATATAGCTATGTTGATTTTTGATGATTTGATATTACTTAATGTTGATTTTATATGTTATAGGGTATATATTGTAGGCTTGTAGCATATTAAATAACTTTAGAAAATAGGAGAAATAAAAAATAACACATGGGCAATTTGATCGTCATGGCAACACAATAACGAGAGATTCATCCCCAAATTGATTAGCCACCCCTCCACTGACTTGGATCACCATGACATTATGACAACTATGCCATAAATAAGTCCATTGTGGATGGAATACTTGTCATCTAAACACTTCTGCAAAATCAGCATCATTAGCATACTTATCTTTGATGTGTTCAACCATGTGCTTTGTACGGTAAAGGAATTCATCATCAGCACCTTCCGACTAAGTGTATCAGCACTTGATTCTCTTTTCCAGCTTTGTACTTGAGAGAAAATATAAACTCTCGAAAATAAGAGATCCACTTAGCATGCCAATTACCAATGGACTTTTGGGAATGCAAGTACTTGAGTCTTGAGTGCCTCGTGGTCCAAATAAAATATGAACTCCTTGCCGATCAAATAGTGTCTCCAATCTTAAGAATTTGAATAACATAGAACTCCAAATCATATATAGAGAACCTTCTTTTTGCATCATTCAACTTTTCACTATAGAAGGCAATCAGATGACCAGCTTACATAAGCACTCCTATCCCAATATGGGATACATCGGTAACCACTTCAAACATGAGATCACAAGTAGGTAGTCTAAGCACCAGGGCTTCCACCATCTTCTGTTTGATCAAGTGAAATGCTTTAGTGGCAGCCAGGGTCCATTAGAATGATGCTTTCCCTCCTTTTGTGCACTCTACGATAGGTGCCATAATCGCGCTGAATTTTTTATGAACCATCTATAAAACGAGGCAACACCGTGGAAACTTTGAACCTCTGTCAAAGTCTTACGAATAGGCCGATCTACCACGCTCTTAACCTTCTCGTGTTCGGCCTCTACACCTTAAGAGGACACTATAAAACCAAGGAATATCACCTTGGTTAACATAAAGGAACACTTTTTCAAATTGTTGTAGAGCTTCTAATCCCATAGCACCCTCATCACTCGACTCAAATGTTCAAAATGCTCATCTTGTGCTTTGCTTAATGTCATCAAAGTACACCACAAGGAACTTGCCAATAAAGGGACGTAGCATAAAATTCATCACACGCATAAAGGTACTAGGTGCATTGGTAAGGCCAAAAGGCATAACCTTCCATTCGAATAATCCTTCCTTTGTCTTGAATGACGTCTTCCATTCATCACCAGGGAGGATTCTAATTTGATGATACCCAATTTTTAAAATCAATTTTCGAAAAGATAGTGGGTCCCGTTAGCATGTCCAACATATCATCCAAACAAGGAATAGAAAATCTGTACTTTACCATGATCTTGTTGATGGCATGGCTATCAGTACACACACGCCATGATCCATACTTCTTAGGTGTCAATAGGGCTGGTACGGCACATGGGTTCATAAATCCTACTAGAAAACCCTTTCTCAAAAGGTCATCCATTCTTCTCTTGAGTTCAGCATGCTCAGTGGGGCTAAGACAATAAGTGGGCAGATTTGGTAGTATTGATCTAGACTCTAGATCAATAGCAGGTTGTATGTCCCTCATAGGTGGTAGCTCATTCGGTAGCTCATCGAGGACCAAATTTGAAAAATCAGCAAACAAGTCTTTGATAGGTTGAGAATGTATCACCTCTTTCACCGGCTCAACTTCCCTTGTAACAAGGGCTAAAATCAATCTGGTTTCTTCACTTGTAGACAAGAACTCTCTATGGGGCAGCACGCACAACTTCTTGTCAACCATGTGTCTTTTGCTTGTGTTTGCTTTGTATGGTTGCTTCTTTGGGTCAATAGCTCCTTTGGAAGGGGTCTTCTCAATAGTCTTCAAAACATGTTGTCGTCATACTTGGGCAGCCATCAACATAGTAGTTTTCACTTGAAGTATGTTGAGTGGATTTAATGTAAGGGTCTTGCCTTTATGATCAAAGAAGCACTGGTTCTTGGTACCACACCAACTAAGACATTATTGTCATATATCGACAATCTCCCAATCAACACATCAGGCACAGAACATCGCTGATTTATAGCCATGGTGTTATTGTAAAGAAGTGACACCTTGTAAGGTTGTGGATGGAGTTCGGTCTTAAGCTGTCCCTCAATCACAAAATCTTGAGATACCACATTCACGCAACTCCCGCTGTTCATAATCATTTGAACTTTGTGAGGCCCACTAGACATCAACATATAGAAGTTGTGTCTCCTCCCATATACTCCCTTTGCTTCAGCCTCTAGAATTTTTGCGACCACATTATAAGTATTATATGGATCATAATCTTCTTTGGCATATTCAGCCTCATATCATCTTCCATTCCTTCAACGACGACATTCAAAGCCCAATCATCATCTTGGGGTTCATGGATTTTCATCTCCGAGTTAGATTAAATTGCGGTGATAATGGAATTGGCTTTTCCACGTTTAGGACAGAATTTGGCATAGTGTCCAATACCACCACAATGGAAGCACTTCAAAGCCACTGTCTCTCCTGCAACCATAGGACTCTTACCCTTATAATGTGTGACTTGTGGAGCTCGGTAGGGAATCCACTAGGTTTATATGGTGCAAACAGCCTCTTAGTCTCAGTGGGCTGGTTATACCTTCTAGGGGCTCACTAGGTTTATTTGGTGCAAATGGCCGCTTAGTCTCAGTGGATTGGTTATACCTTCTAGGGACTGATTTGATTAGGGGTGCAAGTTTGGCCCTGACGACCCAAATCTGCCCTTGCCCCGCCCTAATCCCGAACAAGTACTGACCCGAAAGTTTTGGCCCTAAGGGCCAGCCCAACCCTGAAATTTCTAACCCTGAGTCAGGGTCAGGGTGGCTAAGGGTTGATGTCTTTGGCCTACCCAGCCTGTCCTAAACCCAGCCCTAATTTTTTTACTCTGACTTTTGGCCTTGATTTTGGCCAGGTTGACTTTGAAATTTTTGTTTTCTTAGGATGTTCTCCTCTTTGTTTAATATGACAAGGGTTTTGAGATCTTCGGACTGTTTGCCTTATTTGGACTACCTCTTTGTTTATCATGACAAATAATTGATTTTTTTTTTTATTATTTGCTTTCTTAGGATGATATCTTCTTTGTTTGCCATAATAGTTGAAGTTATTTGTATTGTTTGAATGTTTGCTTTAAGATGTTCTCCTCATGACAAGTAATTTGTGACTTTTTGTTTTTTTATCTCCTCTTTATTATAAATCTTTTTATTTTTTAGTTATTTCATATTTTGCAGGGTCAGATTCAGGGTATACCCGACCCTTGATGGCAAACCAGGGACAAGGTCAATCAGGGTCATTTCGGCCCGGCCCTAAAAAATCATGGCCAATCAAGGCGGGTAAGGGTTGGGCTGAACCCTGAAGGGTTGGGCCTGGGTTAAAGTTTTGTGGCCCTGAGTCAGGGTCAGGCGGGTTTGGGCCCAGTTAGGGGGACTCAGGGTTGGGCTAGGGTTTTAAGAAGCTCGGCCGAAAACAGCCCTATTGCACCCCTAGATTTGATCAAATCTTCTGCCTCTAAGGACTTTTCAATACTCGCATTCAAAGATGAAAGTTCCACCACACCAATTTTATCATGGATATCATGTTGTAGTCCCAACTTGAATCGAGACATAAGCAATTCCTCATCCTCGTGATAAGCACTTGTACATGAGAGAAAATCATTAAACTTATCAATATATTCCTCAACAATCATAGTATCTTGTCGAAGAGTGTTGAGCATATCGTAGAGACGGCGTCAATATGTAAGGGGGTATCTTTCACTGAGTATTAATTTAAGTTCCTCCCAATGGCAAGGCTCTCTTCGTCTCCAAATAAGTCTGCTCACTTCAGCTTTCCACCAATCTTTAGCACCACCTGGAAGTTTGGTGATAGCAAGTTGGACCTTCCTCTCCTCAAACATGCGAAAATAATGGATAAAATCAAATGCATTCAGCCAATCATGACCTCCACCATACGTACGGGCTGGTACGTTCCTTCGAACGTGGAATGGAAACCTTCTTAGTACATTAGGATTATCATTCACCGTAGGCTGATCATTAGATTAGACAGCAATATTCTCCTTCAACTCTTCAAACTTTAGGTCCATAATATCCATCCTTGTGTTCAGCAGATGGAGGAATTGCATCTCATCCCCCAATGAGTATTGGTTTGAGCTCACTTCAGCTATAAATCTATACCAAATAATATAAGTAGGTTTACACTAGGTGAACAAACTCCCAATAGTTAAATAGCCCAAACCAATTCAAATTTGAACCCTCAAAAACAGTATTAACAAAAACCAGTAAATAGGACCAGAAAAATATAATCTCAGCAGGGAAGTTGGGATGATCTCACTTGTCCAAAAGGAACCAGAAATAACCTAGAAAAATCCTTACAGCAGTAGGTAACATCTCAGTAACAAATCCCAATAGCAACTATCAATCCCAGGCAGCATTGGGTTTCGCCAAAAAATAGGAAGAACCTGTGGTTGAGTTTTGATTGGGCAACAAGGATTGAAACCCAGGTCGAGTGGTCCCCTTGATGTGACCTTTGAACCCTCCAAAGGGCTTTCAAAGTTGATGGACAGAATAAAGGGAAGGGCCCTGCCGATTTGACTCAAACCTTAACAAGCTACAGTCGAACTTGAGTTGTTGAGCTAGGCTTCCACAGGCTTCAATCCTTGTTTTAGGTCTTCAAACAGGTTTAGTTTTATCACACAATAAGCAACAGCAGATGTTAGAAGAAGAAAAGAAAAGAAGATAGTAAATAAGATAGATGTGAGTGGGATTGGCTATCTCAGCCTGGGCATCTCACCCATAGCTATCTCAACTGTTTGTCTTCCCTTCTCAGGAGAGAGAGCAAGCAATAGCTGCAGAAAATTTTATTAATTCAATTGTAATTGTGTCTACAACAGCCTCTCCTTATATAAAGGTTTGAAATTACAAAATAGAAGCTTAGCTCAAATTAGAAACTAATGTCAAAATAAAAATGCTCTGTAGGACTAAGTCTGTAAGCGGAAAGGTTGGGTAAAACCGAACCAGGTACCAAATCAATAGCATGTTGTATGTCTCGCATGGGAGGCAAATCATCTTGGAGATCATCAGGGACTAAGTCAGAAAAATCAGATAGGATCTCTTTGATAGGTGCATTATGCGTTACCTTAGGTTGGGGAGTGACTTCCCTAGTAACAAGAGCTATAACCATTTCAGTCTCATGACTTATGCGTAAAAATTTCTTACGGGGAATAGCTAGCAACTCCTTTGTGGGCATAGCTACTACTTTCTTCTCCATGTCGTTGTCCTTCTAATTTGACCTTAGAGACTTCCGTTGCCGTATTTCAGTCGGCACATTTATCGGATAGAAAGTTGTAGGCACACCCTTCCATTTGAAAGTACACAGATTCTTCTTCCCTCCAACCATGGCATTTTTGTCATACATCTAGGGACGACCAAGTAAGACATCTGTGAGTTTCATTAGGATCACACCACACCAAACTTTCTCTTCGTACCGGTAAAGTTTTAGAGGAATTGAGCACCTCTTGTTCACCTCCATGGTATTACCATTCAGCAAGGATACCTTATAAGGCTGAGGGTGAGGGTTAGATTTTAAAGTTGCTTTCTTCACAAAGGCCTCACAGACAACATTAACACAGCTGCCACTATCAATTATAATCTAACATGTATGCTCACCTGACTTCATACAACTGTAGAATATGCAGTTACATTGCCAATCCTCCTTTTTGGTTTCAACCACCAATATGCGAGTAACAATATGTATTCCCTGAGTGCCATCCTCATTAGTGTCCTTCACATAGTCACATCCACCTTCATCATCATCATCCAATGGATAGGGATAAAGAGTTGACTCATCCTCCCCATTGGAGTCTTCAACCTCAGCTACTGCATTAACCCTCTACTTGTGTGGATAAGAATTAGCAAAATGTCCTACCTCTTGGCAATAGAAACACTGTACCTTATTATTACCTATGATGGGTGCCTTTCCTTTGTGATCAGCCTGTGGAGGAAAAATGGACTTTGGAGGTGCTGAGCTACTAGGTTTAGTGGCTGAAAATTTCTTCTTTACCTCCCCAGCTTGGAAACCAAATCTTCTAACTGGTTGTTCTATAAGCTCCTCTGCTCGTAGGGCTTTGTCAAAACAATCCCTTACTGAATACACATCAACCACTCCAATTCCCCTATTGATTTCAGCTCACAATCCCAGTCGAAACCGAGATAACAATTGCCTTTCATTCTCCCTTATGCCTGTACGAGAATAAAGTGCATCAAACTTGTTTATGTACTCGGCAATAGTCATACACCCTTGACGAAGAGAGTTTAGCTGGTCTTGTATGTGAGCTCTGAAGTTGCGTGGCAAGTATTTATTTGATAGCTCAAGCTTCATCTCCTCCAACTAGTAGGTTCTCTACCATGGTCTTCCAACTCTAGCTCATAGGTCCTCCACCGATCACGAGTAGCCCAACTAGCTTTGCAAAAGTTAGTTTCATTTTCCGTTCCTTAGGTAACTCATAATAGTCACAATAGTCATCCAATGCCACTACCCAATCATAAAACAATTAAGGGTCATGTCTCCCATCAAACTCCTTCAGATCGAGCTTGACCATCTGTGAATCTTTAGAGTACCTCTATTGCACGGGATGCTCAGTCTCAAAATATCCTCTTACATGCTCTTTAAAAGTAGGTTGTTATCGGAACCCTCTGTGGTGCCCTCAGATTAGGGTTTGCTCTCCTGTTAGTCAACTGAGTAACTACATTCAATGGGATTTTCACCTCGGGTGTTGTACGTGAATCGCCAGTAGGCTGTTATGGTGGGGTCTCTTCATTCAACAACCTGGCATCCAATTCAGCCTTCAATTCGGTCCGTAAGGCTTGCTGTTCAGCCTTCGTCTCAGTTCTCATAGTCTGTAGCATATCCATAGGAGAAGTTAGGGTGGAGGTGTTGTTCTCAGCCATGCTCTGATATCACTTAATGTAGGACTAGATTAGACACCCAAATAGACCCAAATCTGCAGGAACTTTTAGACCATAGAACAACCAAAACTAGTAGCAAACTTATAGCAAAAAATCAGACTTCGACCACAAACCAAAATTGATAAATGACCTCAATGAACAGTAACCAGAAATGAAATAAATCAGCAGTAGTCTTAGGATTAAACCAGAAATTTTAATAATAATAATAATACCTCTAGTAGGTTCAGATCACATATGCTAATAGGCCAAGATGTCATAGTAACACAGAACAGAAAATCGAATCTAAATCTGGGCAGATTTGATAATTAGACAAAACTGCTTAACAACTCTCTTCAGCAAACCCAATGGTCTGACCAAAATTGGATCAATCCTCCCTCTGGATAGGGTTATCCTTCGATTAGAATATGGAGGCCATCGGATGGCTAGTTCTCCAAAAACATCTAGACCGATAGGGAGGAAAATAGAGAAGTTTAACTTAGAAATCTGCAGAGAATTTAGATAACTTACCTGAACTGTTGGAGAAGAGATTCAATAAGAAAACCAGATAATAAAAGACCCACCCAGACTTCTCACCGTAGAGTGTCGATCGGATCATACACCAGTCCCTAACCCTTGATCGAACACAAAGGTATAGCCATGGAGAAACCAACAACAGTAGCATAAGCCTTTTTTTTTTAATTGTCAAAATCATGGCTCATAAAAGAGCCTTCTTCTTTATTTATAATGATGGGAAGGGTTTACAAATAATAACAACTCAGAGTTACTAATCTGAGTTACTAAAAACTAATTACAAGAAGTTACTAAAAACCGGAAATTGAAATCTAATGGAAATAGAAACTAGTCTTAAATAGAAATAAGAAACTAACAATGACTTGAAATTAGAAACTAACTTAGGACCTCAAAATAAAAACTAAATAAGAAACTATTACGCTACTAATAATCCCCATCAGTAGCCCAAATAGTGGGCTGACTTGGACCAAATCTGGGTCGACCCAGTCAGCCACTTGGGTCGACCTTGGTCTTGATTCTCCTTGTGTAAACCCTTGTCGATACTGCGTCACTTGGTTAGACTCCCTATCTTAGTCTATATTAAGTGGTATCAGAGCATGGCAGAGAACAACTTTATTGCTGAGTTGAACTCTATGGCTTCTATGATGGAGCTGTTGATACAACTGCATCAAGAGATGGTGCAAACGAATGAAATATTTAGAATACAGAGACGCTTTGGTGTCCTAGAATCATTAATAGCACCCATAACACCTCTATAGAAAGTGAAGATACCTCTATTCAAACCAAAAGAACTTGAAGTCAAGGTTCACATTTAGACAGAAGGTCAAGAGATAGAAGATTCCACTGAAGAATTCTACTTTGCAGAGAGCATAGTCGACAAGACTGAGGCCTTGGAAGATGAGGTAGTGGGTGAAATCACTCCACAACAAGTCTTTGAGATTTATGATGAAAAGGAAGAGATTGTTCCTCCAATCCTTGATGAGAAGGTTACCAATGTTGATGACTCTATGCATACAACATTCACAGTTGGTATCGATTCAGAGGTCCAGCATACAGATTTTGTTATGCCATCATGGTTCTTCGAAGAGAAAGCTCCACGCCTTGAAGACTGCATTCCACAAGTTTACAAGCAACCAGAATTTTGTTTCGGAATGGTCAAAGCTACTACTACTCACATGTTGTTTCTCCCTAATCACTACAAAATTCGAAGATGAATTTTTTCAAAATGGGGAGAGTTGATACAAATTAATCACCAAAATAGGCTTATTTTATTAGGAACAAGCTTAGGATTGGGTTCCATACATGTTGGGCCTTTGATCCCATGTGTTTTGAGTATAATAGACCACTTTTATGAGCCTAAACTAGGGGTTATAAGGTTGCATATGGGATTCACTGATTTGTTTCCTTTTTAGTTAAGTTTGATTTGAGTTATATTTTTTTTTCTTAGGTGTCAAGTCATTAGTAGTTAGTTTCCTTTTTCAATTAGTTTCTAATTTCAGTTTTTAGTAACTATTGTATTAGGAGAATATTTGGTTTCCTTTTTTAGGAACTTTCTATTTTGTAATTCCCTCCCCCATCAACATTATAAATAAAGAGGCAGATGATCCTAAAGCTCGGAATGATTTTGGTAAAAGAATTAATGGATGATGCTATTGTCTTTTCCATAAACATATGTCTTGTGTTTGATCAAGACTGATGGAATTGGTGTTTGATCGAATTGACTCTCTACGGTATAAAGCCCGAGAGGTTCTTCTTCTTCAAGCTACCTTCCTTTTCTTCTTTCCACTTCTCTAACATCTGCTGCTGTAACTTGGGCTGTTCTGATCAGCCATTCTCAAGCTATTTAAAATCTTTGTTTTTTTTTTGTCTTGTTGTGGGTTATAGCCGAAGATCAGAACATATAGGGTAATTCTATTCCTTTTTGTTCCTAAGAATATTATTCTGATCAGGCTTTGTTTGGGACTTATTTCTGTGCCTGAATTAATCCTAGTTGCTGATTTCTACTTTTACTTAATAGAGGACAGATTTGGGGATTGAATTCTGATTTTTTGAGAATTAATTCTTTCTTTATTCTGGTATGTTGATTGCTACATATCTGTTGGTAATTGCTGGTTGTTCTTTGATTAAAAGTTCTTGCAGTTGAGACTTAGTTAGACTCCCTATCCTAGTCTACATTACGAACTTTCTAGGAGTAAACAACTACTAAAACAGGCAAAATAAAGGGCCATTCATGCTATACCGACGGACCAATATAGGGGTGGCTCGACCTCAGCCCAAAGGCTAGTTCGATGACTATTTCTTCTTCATGTGGTAATGTAACCCATGATGGGAATCTACATCACCGGCTGTCTATCTGACGTACCGTATAGATTGGTCAAGCCAAAGCGTCCTACATGCATTACATCCAACACCAAGATAATCCATCACCTAACCTACTTTCATAAAAGGATGAATGAGATAACGAAATCTTGATAGCCACGCTAAGCACAAAAGTGACAACTTGACCACACAACTCCGCATTGAAAACTATGTAATTACACACAACTCCACATTAAATACTAAAAATGCAACCCACAACTTGAGCTGGAGGTATTTGTGAGTAACGGTTCAATGCACTAGTATAAAGCCCACCACCACAAAAGCAAACCAATTGCAACTCATGTATGTTATTACGTCCACCACCAAGGCAATCCACTACCATACCTACTACAATGTAATAAGTGTAATCCAAACATTAACATGAAATAAGGATATAGACAAGAGTTAGGACAATGAATAAGGTAACGAGAAGAAGTCTTCTTCTTCCTTTGTGAAACCAGAACCCAGCAGCAATATGCTTCAGAAGATTTCAAAATAACTCTCCCATACAAGGTTCAAATGGGTTGGGATTTTGGGTATCGAATCTCTACTAGCATTCCATTGAAAATACAACATCAACAGTCCAAACAGATTAATGAAGTCAAGAAATAAAGATTCTACAATTCAGGCTTGAAGACCCAAGAACCAGATTTGAAGTTCTATCGGCAGAGATCAAATCTCGACTCGAAACTGTACAAGATGGTTCGTTTCTAACACAAGT
The DNA here is from genome assembly GCF_013358625.1 of Macadamia integrifolia. Taxonomy (NCBI): domain Eukaryota; kingdom Viridiplantae; phylum Streptophyta; class Magnoliopsida; order Proteales; family Proteaceae; genus Macadamia; species Macadamia integrifolia. The sequence goes on along the minus strand of NW_024870510.1, from coordinate 104,407 downwards.
ATTATCCCCTAAAATTTCTAACTGATCGGAAGAGTATCAGTAGAAATCGATGTCAACATTTGGGGGCTGCAAGTACTGTCCAAAAACAGGGGTGGCCAGTAAGGAAAGCAAATAACGGGGTTGGGGGGAAGGAACGGAAATAAACAAATAAGAAACAAGGAAAGAGATTAACGGAAGAGAACCAACCTGAGAAGAAGAAAGTCGAACTTGAATCGAACAGGGAAGAAAGAGAAGATACCAATACTCACGACCAGCAACCAGCAGGTTGTTCAATTCATTCCAAATATGTTTTCTCATTTGGTTCATGTATATATAGGAAAAAACAAAGACTCCTAATTGTATCCTGAAACTGGAAACAAAAGTAAACTCAAAAGTCTAATTCTATCCTATGAATTCATCAACAGGAATAAAATAATAAAGAAAATTCAAAAAATAACTAAAAGAAATAAATCCTTACATCCTATGTTTAGTTGCATCTATTAATTGGTCTTGCCATCTTTTATTCACACATTATGCAATCCCCTTGCATTTGAAAGTGGAGTGGCCGAGGAATCATATATAAATGATCAAACTCTCATATTTCTCTAACTTCAACAGTCACAATGTCATATACAAATTGAAAGATTGAGAAAGCAACACAATTAGATTGATTCGTTTGCCCTAAAGATATCTAAGTTTACATACATTGGGGAAATAATTGTATGTAAAGGTGTTGTTGCTAGGTAAGGTACGCTCAGAAAAAAACCATCAAATAATAATTTTTTATGATATTGGCACATGCAAGAATTTACATCTCGCACTGGGTAAGAATCGGCAAAGTAATAGGCATCTGCATCTAATACCCAACCCCCCCCCCCAAAAAAAAAGAAATTTTAGTACAAACAGATGTTTGATTTAGAAGATGGAAGTTTTCAAGACTGTAAATTGAAACAAATCAGTACCATAAAAGATCTGGAATCACAATTAAGAAAGGCATAAAAAAAATTCAATACCTTTCCAAATCTTGGGGTTGGTACTCCACTTGGATTTGGTCGAGGGACCAGACATTCACCATTGACCGATTCATCCATCCATTCAGAATAAGAATTAGTGCTACTAGATTGGGCCCTAGGTAAAAACTTATGCAATATAAAGAAACCCTACTAGATGCCTAGCTCGATGGTCTGACTGGTTTGAACTATACAGGCTGCCAGTTCAAAGCTCAAACCTATTCATTCATCTGGTTTTATTAAATTTTAGGAAATATTGTCCTGGATCAATTGGTTTGAACACCAATTAAATGAATAGGACAACAGGAGGCCCTTTGAAATTGTGCTGTGTCATTCCAGATCAATGTTAGGGTAGACACAGAGGTATGATTTAAACATAATATATGGTTCTTATGAGCTAGAATAAAATTGAAACAATCCATTGAAAAAGTACATACCAAACTTCCCGCCTTCTTCCCTCATGTCCTCCAATATTTCTTCATACTCTTCATCATCCCTCAGCTCATCAGTTGATACAACCTTTGCAGCATAGAAAGATAAAAAAATAACATGCAAGACTCCATAAACAAATCTTCTAGAATCCAGATGTTGTTGTTTGTCAACTCTCAAAGAGTAGTACTGGAGCCAATAAACCAAATATAACCAAGTATGTAACCTAAGGAGTAGGATTTGGGTCCACCGTCTAGGACATAACTCTTAAGGGCGATGGATTCAAGTCCATACGTAAACAGATTCCTTATTAGGAATCCAAAAAATATGAGTACTTGAATAAGAAAAAAAAAACTAAAAATTTCCATTTTATTGGTGCTCGTTAGAAACTTAGAATACCACATTCAAGTTTTAGGGATTTTATACCCTGAATGGTTGAATATTGAAAAAAAATATATATTCTTATGAGTTGGGCCAAACCATATATATCACACCAAGACCAAACAAGTCAAAAACAGATGCATGTAATAAGGTCTAGAACTCTGGATATGACTGAGCCTCTGGCACCCTTAATTGCAACTTGGGCTGGTTTGGCGAATCAATCCAAGTCCCAAAACTAAAGAGAATAAATCCATAACCTAAATCAACCCATGGTGGTCCAATCGAGTCCAATACCCCAATTTATCCAAGTAGGGTAACTTTCTTGACATATCTTGGTTCAGATTAGGTTGGGTTGAGCTTAAGAGTACAATAAGTTATAAGCAACTTCAAACAAGCATTAAACACACATACACACACCATAGTTGTCATGGCACCTAGGTGAACCAAGGCAGTCGAGGAGGGAGAATTTTAAGGCAACACTAGATAGGTGCCAGTCCAGGCAAAGCTACCTAGATGCCTAGGCAATGCCTTGACAAAGGAGCTTTATAAATCCAACGCCAAGCCTCCTGCCTGCAGGTCTCATCTCCTTTTATCTTTAACCCTTCCCCACCCCACCTGGTCCTTTTTTTTTCCAATTACTATCTTCACACGCAATATGTCACACTATTGCAACATGTTGGTCACATGTTAGAAACTAGGAAACAACCTATCCTCCAAAGCAAGGGTTAAGGCTGTGTACATTGCCCCTCCCAGACCCTGCAGTAGTGGGAGCCATGTGCACTAGGTTGCTCTTATCTTTACACACTATGCCCCTTGGCCTAATGCCTCAACACAAGCCCAACCCAATCTTGGGTTAGGCTGCATTTGCCAGCCCAAGCACATGAATTTTGATAGACTGGCTTGAGACTGCTCCAAGTCACGGCTGTAACAAAGACATGACAGACTGTTTTGGATATTGCTTGTTCAGCAAAAGATAATACCTTAGTCAAGCAAACTACTTTTGTTGGAGTCTCCACAAGAGCTCTTGGTGCCATCACAACTTCAGGTAGATTTGCACCTCCAGCCTGTAAGGCCATTTTCTACAATCCAGAACCATATATTAGTCAAGTATTTGGGAGAAAAGAGATGACAAAAACTAGAAGTGCTCAAAGGGGAGGGTGCTAGGTTACTTTACAAGAATAGCAAGCTGCTGCTGCGCTTATGCTAATATAATTTCCTGAACTGGTTTTGCCTGCCCACTACTGTAAGAATGAATTAGGAAGTTCTTAGGCAATGGTAAATATCTGAAGTATCTCCACCTCCTTAAACATGACATTGTTTCATGTACAATTGTATGTTACTACATTTCCTACATTTTTTTATTTCTACCGTGCCAATATCAAATCCCAAAGCATCTATCATAAAGAAACAGCTGCAAATACTCCCACAAAGTATTTAAGCATGTCTAAACTATCTCTTTGCAGGGGCACTGATACAATTTATATAGTTTGCTTCGTGGAAGCATGCACCACCCATGAACTTAATCGTGCACCACCCATGATCTTAATCATATAATATAACATTATTTTGGGCCAAGTCAATATATTTCTGAAGTTAGTGAAAATGAAGATATGACATAAGCAACAATGAAGGAGTATTTACTTTGATGTAAATTATGTGTGAAACATGCACCCTAGGGAAGTTATCCCATGGGAAGCTGCTATAACAAAATGAACAATAGCATTTACATGATATAAAATTCTTCCTTGAAGAACGACACTCACACCGTCCTTCCATAGTTTCCTTGAAGATCAACACTCAAACCATCCTTCCATAGTTTGAAGGGCCCAAGGAAAGTAGATTAACTCCACTAGGAATTTAGTTTTTCAAATTTCTAGCCTTTCCATGAGAGAAGCAGACCTCAACAAAACTGTTGGGAACAATGAATAAAAAAAATAGTTTTCATAAAGAAATGCTGCAAAGTATCATCAGTATATCAGCATTTCTAAAATTCCATGTATATTAGATTATTGTTCACAAAATAATGGATGATCTCTATTCCTTTAAACTTAGGGGCATTTACTATCACTCCCCTACACTATATTTACTGAAACTCCCCTACATTCAACTTTTTTACTTATACTCCCCTACATTTGAACTTTTACATCTCCTTCTCCCATGTTCTTTTAAAATGCGCAAGTCGACCATCCTTTCAACCTCTTAACCAGTTCATCTTCTCTTTTCCCCTTTTTATACAACAACAATTATAACCTTATCCCAACTAAATGGGGTCGGCTACATGAATCTGATATGGAACTTAGAAAATAAAGAAGCACAAAAGAGATGTTAAAATGGAGATAAGAGAAAAAGGTAAAGCAGTAGAGAAAGACGCATCATGGGAACATCCCCTATAAGGGGTCACCAACACGGGTCCTTGTCCTCCACAAAAATCATTCTGAAGTCATACTAGGATCAAGCCCAACCATATGCATATCTTTTCGAACTACTTTGTCAATAGTCATCTTAGGCCTACCCTTACCTTTTTTTGCTCCTTCCAAATGAATCTGGTCACTCTTCCTTACTGGGACATCCATAGGTCTCTGTTGAACATGGTCATACCACCTCAACCGACTCTCACGGAGCTTGTTCTGGATTGGTGCAACCCCAAAATCATTTATAATATAATCATTCCCCACCCTATCTCTCCTGGTCTTGCCGCACAGCCCTCTCAACATTCTCATCTCCGCTATAATTATTTTATTCAAAGTACTCTTCTTGACTTCCCAACACTCCGCTCCATATGTCATAGCTGGTCGTATTAACTGTCTTGTAAAATTTTTCCTTGAGTATAATAGGCATTATTATTTTGTTATATAACACTCCCGATGCACCTCGCCATTTCATCCACCCACTGCAACGTCATCCTCTATATCCCCCTCTTTATCAATGAAGAACCCTAGGTATTTAAAACAGTCACCTATGGTAGTTCATGTTCCCCAAGTTCACCACTCCCTCCTCTCCTCTAGATTGACTGAAGGAGCACATCATATATTTTGTCTTCGTTTTGCTTACCTAGCTTGAACTCCATAGCTTCAGTTTAGTATTAATCCCATCCACAGTTTCATTTATCAAAACAATATCATCAGCAAATAACATATACCACGGAACCAAGTCCTGGATGTGCCTAGTTAGATCATCTATAATGAATGTAAAAATTTTGTACTCAAACTTTTGTTAAACAGCTTGGTTAGCCAAGACACCCCCTGTCCTCCTAAGCTCTTCCATACTTAAATTGGGATCTCATCTGGTCCTGGAGTTATACCTACATTCATCCTTCATAGGATCTCTTTAATCTCAATTTTACCAACCTACAATAGATGTCCATCAGATGTGTTGGATTCATGTCTACTCCCTTCCACATCTAGGTCCACCCTATTAGTCACAGTATCTCCATTTAGTAGGTTACAAAAATAACTCCCTATCTCCTTATAATGTCCTCATTTCGTACAAGCACTTTACCATCCTCACTTTTGACGCATCTGACATAGTCCAAATCCTTGCTCATCCTTTCTCTTATTTTAGCTATCCTATAAATCTCTTTTTCTCCCTCCCTTGTATTAAGATTTTCATACAGATCGTCATATTTCTATGCCCTAGCTTTCCCCACAATCTTCCTAGCCTTATTCCTGGTTGTGTGATATCCTTAACCTCGTTAGTCCTTTGCCAAGTCTTAAATCAATCCTTCTTAGTCTTAATGGTGGCCTGGACCTTATTGTTCCACCACCAGGTCTCTCTAGGAGTACACCCACCCTTAGATAACCCTAGGACCTCTTTAGCCACATTTTTAGTGCAAGTCATCATTGCAGTCCACTTCTCATTAGTATTCCCTATGCAGTCCCACGTGCCTTGTTCAACCACTTTATCAGTAAAGGATTTTAGGGGCACTTCATGTAGTCACCTCCAATTTATCTTGGGGCATAACTGCTTCACCTTCTTGTGTAGCCTCATACTAAGGTACATATCCAAGACCACCAATCCATGTTGAGCCGTTAAACTCTCTCCTAGTATAACCTTATAATCTTTTATAATTCTGTCTTTCGGATCTTTTGGTCAGAAAGAAATCAATTTGGCTTCCATGCAATCTACTCTTATAAGTATTATAAGTAACTAAATTCTCTTCTCTTCTGAAAAAATTATTCACAATGCAGAGGTCATATGCTATCACAAAGTCCAACACTGAAATCCCCTCTGCATTCCTCTCCCCAACTCCGTAACCTCCACCCACCTATTCATAGCCTCTACGATCCTTGCCTACATGGCCATTAAGGTCCCCTCTAATAATAATTTTCTACCGCTGACCGAGATGCTGCATCAATTTATCCATGTGCTCCCAACTGTACCTTAACCATGTCATCAAGTCCTTCTTGGGGCGCGTAAGCACAAACTATGTTGATAACCTCATCGCCAAGCACCAATTCCCCTTTTTATATATTTTTTATTATTTTCTCTCTCCTCCCCTCTTCCTTCTTCCTCTACGAGCAAGACAGATGGCTACTCCTTACCACCCCCTTTTCCTCCCTAATCCCCTCACCCACCCTCGCCCCATCCCAAACTCTCTTGTCCTTGAGGCTAGACTCTTTTCAAGCAACAGACCTTCAAAGACTAGCAAATCACTCGGTTTTGGGTTATACGGTAATGAGGGTTTTGGTTGATCCGAGCTTTGGATTCATAGAGGGTACACTCGATTTTTCTCGTATTGCTCATATGGGATTGATTGGTTGTTGGTTTAGTCAGTTATGTTATAATTCTTTTTGATATTTTGGATTTAGATATGTGAATGCATCTGGGAATGGTTTAGGGAATTCTTTTAGGTTTAGGGGAGAATTAAGTGGTTCTTGAGATGGAGAATTTGAATTTATCAAGGAGGCATGGAGAGCATATGGGTGGCAACAAAATGGGGAAGAACATTAAGAAGGGTCATCGGCATCAATCCAATTTCACAAAAGCAAAGCAACAACCCCAACTTTTTTTTCTTTTGGTAAACACAAAGCAACAACCCCAGCCTCAGGTTTACAATAGAAGAAAGAACGATTTTGAAGCATATGATCAACAGTTGACTGGTTCACCAACAAAGCCATTGCCACAACTGCCACAGAATCTTCCTAACCTCCAAGTCTGCGTTTGCAAAAGATCCTTCCACCGCCGTTGATGCCAATCAAGCGACACCAGATTTCCCCTTCTGTATTTTTTTGATAAGAAGATTACCCCTTTTGTAACTGTTCCTTTTAACAACTTTGTTAGACCTACTCCAATTGGTTAATCATCGGTGTTTCCAGTGCTATCACTAACACATGACCAAGCTTGGGACAACATAGCTGAATCTCCAATCTCATGACATAGCTAAATCTCCAACCTCCGCTTACATGAGATACCTTCAGAACTCTTATCATTGACTCAAGTCTAAAGCCAACACAACCTCCGCCTCATCTCCAAGCTCAATAAAAAAAAATAAAAGAGTACATCAATTTCAAGTTTAGGATCAACCTCAATTACAGAGTCAGGAGAGGTTGGGACAGGGTCATAGGGTAGAGGCAGGGTGGGTGAGGGGGTTGGGGAGGGAGGAAAGAGGGGTGATGAGGACTGAGGAGTTGCCTTCCGTCTTGCTCACAAAGGAAGAAGGAAGAGGAGAAGAGGAGAAGAAAATAATAAGAAAGTGAAAAAGAGAAGGTGAATCAGTTAAGAGGTTGAAAGAAGGGTCAATTTGGGCATTTAAAAGAGTTGGGAATAAGGAGTTGTAAAAGTCCAAATGTAGGGGAGTATCAAAAAAAAAAGTTGAGCCTAGGGGAGTTTCAGTAAATATAGACTACGTACAGGGGAGTGATAGTAAATGCCCCTTATACTTATTTCACTCCTAAAACATAGGAAAATTTCTCAGAATTACCAAACCATGAATCAAAAAAGGTAAGAAACTATATAGAATGGAAAGGAGGGTACAAGTTTGGACAAATATGCTTTTATTTTAGCTAGTGTTATTACAATTTCAATGATTCAGAAATGCCAACCTGCCAGTGGCATGACAGACAGTAAGAGTCTTGTCACCCATTTTCAGACCATTAAGTGCTGCACAAGCAACATCTATTACTGCTGGATCCTGAAATACATGTAAATTAGCTGAACTAATATCACAAGGAATGGTCTTCCAACAATCGAAAAGAGGCAAAGGATACAAAGCGAGGAAATAGGAATAGCATATCAATCATTACATCCAACCTGGGTTTCAGTAACTAAATTAATTATTCAGAGAATATGTTGAATTGGGTCATTCATAACAAGAGATAGTTAAGCGGACTGATGAACATATATATATATATATATATATATATATGATGTGGGAGAAAACAAAAGAATAGAGGAACTTGGCTTAGAATTAAGAGACTTCCACATTGACTAAGATTCTTGCGTGAAGGATCCAGAAAAGCTTCCCAACTTTGCAAAAGCTCCACTACTTCATTCCACAAACCTGATACACGCAGAAACCATAATCTTTTGAGTTCCCAGTGTCTCTATCCTTAACAAGGTTGAATCCACGTAGAGGCCTACAACAGTTTAAGAGCAATAACACTAGGAATTAAAAGCTACAAAAATCGGAGCAATTATACAAGAAAAAAAATTTCATGGCACATCTCAGGACATTTTACTTGTATTAATGATACAATCAATAAAGAGAAACAAAATCCCAGAAGAAATGACTATGAAATTCAGTAAAAGGTGTCTACAATGGACTCGTACCCAAATGACTCAAGCAGTTCTCTTATCTGAACTTCCGTAAAATAGTATGGTAATCTGCCAACGAATATATTATCAGGTCCTCTGCTCCACTGATTGCACTGTCAACCGCTCCCAAATCAACCAAAAAAGAATTTAGTATTTCATCCATGACCAAAATATCCAGTAGATGAATGAATATCTATTGATACTAAAACTATCCATTTAAAAGGGAAAATAAATAGGAAAAAGAACCAACAGAACTCATAAAATCCCCATGCATAAATCAATTTATGAGTACATAACTTATTTTGATTAGAAGTTTAAAGCTCATTAACATAAAGGGTTAAATTGCTCTTTCAGAATCCAAGATCAGACCATTACGAATCAAAAACTCGAATACTATGATGAGCATTGGGAATATAAGACACCTAAGGAAATACTCGAGCAAGTTTCGGAGTGATTGACATTTGCCACATAAACTCACCTTTCAAGTTTGAACCTTGCTTTTGATCCATACACATAATAATAAACTTAGTAGAACAAAATCACAAATAAACTGCCAATGAATCAGAATATGGGAAACTACAAATTGTGCAACCTACCCTGGTGTTAGACCAACAACAGCTAGGTTGAGATGAGGGCTTGGATCTCTAGGTCCAAGAGCAGCTGCCAGTGAAGGATTATAGTCCGTAGGCCTTTGAACCCTCACAGACACCCCCTGGCAAGACGAGATAGATGAGTTAAAATGAATTCACCTCAGTTTAGATAAGCTCTTAGGTGATTAACATCCAAAGAATTGTATTCAGATATTAGATTAAGAGAAATTGAAACAAGAAATAGGCAACATGATCATACAGACATAACACAGAGAGATGATTGTCCATGCAAACTACAACAACCACTCTCATACAATGACAAAGTGCTCCCATTTCTACATCAGTTTTCAACAAATGTTGAAAGGTAATGCAGTGCTAACCTCAAACCAATGAAGTCCGAGAGATCAACTTGCGACAGAATCGCAGGAGTAGGAACAGCTCAGATATGCATAAAATTATGGTTGAATGGTCTATTTGTCAGGTAGAATAGTCTGTGAGATCTTATGTTAATCTAATAGTTAGATTGGAAGAGACGGAGTAGTCTGAAAAATAGTAAGTCAAGAAAAGAGAGACCAGATTTAGTAAAAAAAATTAGCAAGTAGGAATCAGATGTGAAGAAATCAAAGGATTACCAAAACAGTAAGTTGCTGCAAAATAGAAACTTATAATTAGTAACTACAAGCAAACAGCATAAACTTTCATTGATTTAATTGTGTCAATAGCTTACAATCAATGGCCTTTAATAGGCTTGGTCTTGTCTCAAAATCGGAAAGTTACGAATATAGAAACTTTAGAAAAAAATTAGAAACCAAGACAGAAAAGGTAACTAAGCTTTCCTTGTACAAGAAGCATGAAAAAATAGGAACTTAAGACTCAACAAAGACTTCTGGAAGAGGACTGATTGATTCCTTGCTCCCTACTCCACAAATGGTCACTTAAATCAGAAAAAGAAGAATCTGGAATTCCTCAAATCGATAGCTGAAGCTTCCTTCTTGCTGTTAAGTCTTGGAATAAGAGAAAATTAACACTCAAAATAGGAATCGGTAGAGAGAATTTTGGCCTCCAGCTGTCATCCACTTTCTGGTCCAGCCTAGAACAAATCTAGGATTGATTGGGCTGGCTCTTTCTTCTGTTATACTTCAAACTAGTTACTTCAAACTAGTTAATTGCTTTTGGGTCAATTGGGGAGGGGGAGGGGGAGGGGAGGGGGGAGAGGAAGCTATCTCTACACATATTGATGCAAATCAAAGCCTGAGAGGAAGAGGGCTGAGAATAAACTTCAAAAAAAAAAAAAATTATTGGTCATGAGTTATTGTTCACATGAACAGTAATTAATATGGATCCCACTGCCAACTCGTAATGGGGAGAGACTTGAAGAAGATTCCCTCTTGATTCGTGGGCCCCATGGCCAGCTTGCATGGATGAGTTAGGCTGAAAGATTTTAGGAAATCATTGATTGATATAGTTTTCATTTTCATATTTTCTTCTAATAGTTAGGAAGATATTATCTAGCTAGTTTCTAATTTTAGTTTTTTTACTTTTAGAAAGTAGGAATTCTAATTTATCGAGTTTCAATCTTTGTAAAAGCGAGATATTTGATTTGATTTGTAATTAATTTCCAAATAAGATAATATCTAGTTGTAAGGAGATTTCTTTCTTTTCCATGCAAGGAAGGACCTAATTTTGTAATCAATTTAAAGTTTATAAATAAAGGAAGAAGGCTGATCCACATAGCCCACGATTGAATGAAAAGAAAAAGTAAGCTTCGTGACTATGAGATGCAGTGCTGTGAGAGACAGCTTGGGTGAGATGCCCATGGTTGCCCTAGGAAAGAGTGAGATACTCAACCCAACCTATCCCCCTTCCCCCTTTTCTATTTTTGTTTATTCCTTTCTCTCTATTTTGTTTTCCCTGCTATCAATCAAACCCCAACACCTGCTGCCATTGTAAGATCTAAGAAGGCAAGTCCAAGACGTGCGGCATCTCTTTTGTTCAATCTACCAACTGACAGCACCTGTGATCCTATTCTGGAACTAATTCCTAGTCATCTAACTAAGAATTAGTTCTACATTATTTGGTATCAGAGCCTACCATGGCTAGTAGAGACAATCTCTACAAGGAGGTGATGAAATTATCAGACTGTATGACTGCTCTTGAGAAAAAGTTTGACGTCAAGTTTGGTCTCTTCTACCATCCACCTTCAAATGATGCTATCATGACAAAAGAAATTTTGAAAAAGATATAGCAAGAATTAAATAGTCCTCCCAAAGAGGTCTATGTTGAGGGATTCAAAGTAGATACAACTGAGTTGACTATAGACGATCACCAAGAAAGTGAAGTAGTTGGGTCATTACATGTTTGATTCCCATCATTATTAGCTCCAAGTTCATTAGATTTGGTGCTCACGTCTAATGCATCAGAAGTTGAGACAGTTACCTCCCCCACTTTATGAGACTTCAGGGAAATATCTTGCACATTTATAGGATCTATCACAATGGACTCATTGAACGATTTAACTCCCTTTTTAGTCATCCAGGAATCTACATTTACATCCAAACCAGTCCCTGTATCCATGCAAAAACTTGTAGCACCGTCAGCAGCACATTTCGAAACCTTTACAGGACTGACATTTTCAAGAGAAGTCTCATAATCCTCTACACTGTCATCAGAAGCATAATCTTGAATAAGTCTGAATGGAATTCAATCTTAAATAAGTGGGTTGGAAACCTCCTTATGGCTGATACCCACAGCATCTGATGAAATCTTTAATGGACTGTAACTGTCAAGGACTGGACTTGTTGCCTTCTTTACACTGAGATCCACAATGAATTCAACAGCTCCATCAAAGTACATGCCAGCACTTCGATCTTTAGTAAATAGCATCCCAAATGTGGAATTATTATGTTCTGGAAAGATTTCTATCCTGTTAGAATACGAAAAAGTAGTACAAAGCTTAAAAGTCCATACAACATGCAATTAATTGCACCAAGGTGTAGATAGACAAGGACAACCAAACTGCAAGAGGCAGGGACATGGAAATGGCACTACAAAATAGTGTGAAAAAATATCTTGATCAGGCAATGATGTAAGAAACAAATGATTGAGGTGGTCCCCTCCTAAGCAAACCCTTTCTCTTTAAAAACAAATAGAAGGCATAAGTTTTTCAGATAGCCCACCCAGGGAAGGTTCCTATAGGGCCTACCAGATTATACCACGTGAAAATGATTTGACAAGTCTGAGCATAGGACACATAGGATTTAGGTCAGGATAGGCTATAACCTTAGAGCAAAAATCAGCAATTTATCCATCCATACTTTTAACAATTTGACTATTTAATACACATTCAAAACTTTATTCCACCACTTGGTATACTCCATTTGAGCAGAAACGTGATACATGGATGGGGGCTCTGCACTCTACTTGTCCAGAAAACCACCTACCCTGCCACATGGCTGATACAAGGGTGTATCGGGAGGCATCCTTGAGTGGTTGAGTGGGCTGTCCAGATAACTAGTCCCCTAAATTTGAAGTTAAACTTCAAATATCAAGGTAATTAGAAAATCCAGGATTGATCAGAAGAAGAAACCAGCACAAGTTCAGCTACCATCTTAAAAGTATGTAGCTCACAATCAGAGAGGAAAAAAAGAACCATACACTCCACATCCTCAGCCTGGCTAGCTGAGACTTAATAGTAAAGAAAGAAAAACTCTAAGATGAGTTCAAACTAAATTTGGAAGAAAGGATTGGTCAGAATGAAAATTTGAACAAATAGAAATAAAGGAACAAATATTTTCTAATGATAAGGTCAAAGCCTCAGGGCCCACAGTTTATAGGGGACATTGTGCAAAATTCTTAAGGAACTATTTCAAAATGATGGCATCAGTAGAGAGGTCAATACTTCCAGTCATAACTCCTAAGATATTTGTAGCCAATCAAGCCAACGACTTCAATATTCAAATCAATATGTTTGACAAGAAGCATCTACAATATGGTAGCCACATGGGTTATTCAAGAGAATAAGGAGATGCAGACATGGTTCAAAGTTTCTGTTTTGCAATATATTTTGGTTTCGGCCTAAATTGAAACAAGACCCAAAATTGCAATGCCGAAATGGACTAATAATGAAACAAAATTTCAACGAAATATTTCAATTTTAAAATAAATTAGAATGGGGTCGAAATCCAAAATTCCAAATCTTGTTGCTGAGTACTCTCTCCTACTCAAGGAGTATTTGTCAAAAAACAAATCTATTTTGCATAAATAACCACTTCTTAGCTCTTGGCTTCCGAAGCTGGTCATGTTGGTCCAACCAGGTAAGTGCAACCATATCTGCATCAACAAGTGCCACATCACGAGAATCTAATATGTAAAAACAATAAATTCATAAAATAAAATTGGATAGCAGAAGAAGGCGACGAAAAGGGAAAAAAACAAGGAAAAGGAGAAAGGAAACTCAATCTTTGCAGCATCAGTCACTAACAACTCATTCAAAATTTGGAAGAAACCCCTCTTTCAAACTCGGAAACACATCCTAGGACACTCCAACATTAGATATTCAAGAAACCAAACTCAACCCGAAGAGGAAACAAATTCCATGGTTCAATTCCAACATTAAGATCACTATATCGATAGAAATTCTAACTAAACCTAAAAAAAATAAGTTATGTTCAAAAAATGATGAGTTTGATGTCTTTAAGAAGACCCCCTCCAAGCCGCCGCTAATCCTTATTAACTATTCATTCCTCAATCCCGTGTCTTGCCTTATAATTCTATGCGCATCACTATGCAAACATTACGTATCAAGAACCTTACGTTCTAAGGTGCACAAGACCAAACCTTAGCTCGACAGCAAAGACTTTACATTCTAAGGTAGGGAAAACTGAGCCAACGAGTCTTTGGTGGTCGGCACTCAAAGCCCGACCCCGAAGGTTGGTACAAAAAGACAAATGTAATCTATCTAAAGTAAACAAAGATGTCCTCATTGAACTGAAGATCAAGACCTGATCCGAGTATAGAATACTTGCTTATTAAACTCCTATAGGCCGATCTACAAACCTTGACCTAAAAAAGTAGGGGGCTTATGATGAGGGTAAAAATGTTGTCCCCTCGGGCGCCATCCCTTTGCCAAGCCGACCATCCAGGTCATCCCTAGGAACAATCCCTCAAGTCATCCTTTGGCCGAGCTGACCCCTTGGTTGAGCCAACCATCCAAGTCATCCCTTGGCCGAGCCAACCCCTTGGTCAAGCTGGCAATCCAAGTCATCACTTGGCCAAGCCAACCTTTCAAAATTCCTATCTGTATGGCCGACACATCAGATCGCTTCCCCAAGTAGTCAAATCTAATCTCGATGATAGCAGGGACGATCCCAAGGATCACTCACTGCCAGCACAATAGATCTTATCACAAGATCTCAACAAATCTTATCGCTTGGAGCTCACGAAAGCAATCTATCTAAGGGATCTACCTAGATACGAATCCAATCCTAACCGAACAAGGAAACATTTACCTAATGGAGGTCTTCAAAGAGATTTTCAAACAAAAGTGAACTACTTGCCAAAATGGGAATCTCCTCAACCGTCTCTCTTCATCCACTACCTATAAATATCAAGGTAAACCCCCAAAAAATAAAAGGGATCATTTTCATAGTAAAACCTTTTGAGTACCTGTTGTGAAAAAAATCTGACTTAGGCATTGGAGGGTCTCTTGTCGGGTTAGCCCAACTCTCCTTTGTCTGATCTTCTCTACAATTCTAGTATGGAATACCAAATCTTGCAAAGGAGATCACCCGATCAAGCCCGACATCTCATGGAGAGGATGAACAAGCCATGGAACTAGCCACAACAGTAGTCAAAAAGTAAACCCAGACCTAATCCTGAACACTTGGACAGCAGAATGGATGGCAAAGGTGAGAATCACGGTCCAGAATGAGAAAATCATCCCACTATAGGAGAAAGTAAGGATGGAACTGACCTATAGGCCCGGCAGTGTTCACCATCAACAAAGGACCAACCTCAAACCGAATACTCATATTCAACGGAAAGATAAATGAATATGGAGTCTAAGCCAAGCAAGACTTAGACGAGATTTTTATAAGATTTCTAGTTTAAAGTATTAATAAAGTTAGAAGTTCGACTATAATAAGCACAGAAAGTCCTTGAGACCAAAGGGCCAACCCAACAAGATCGGCAAGAGAAGACCTCATTCGTGAGGAAAGAAAGGCTGACCCGAACTGGTCGAAAAAAGAAAATTTCATCAGTGAGGAAAGGACGAGCCGACCACAATGGTCGGCTAACTATAAGGAAAGAGTGGCCGATCTGACATGGTCGACAAAAGAAGACCTCATTTTTTAGAAAAGAAAGGCAAACCCAAATTGGTCAGTAAAAGATCTCATCCACGAGGAAAGGTCGACCAGACTAAAATTGTTGACAAGAGAAACTTATTCCTGAGGAAAGAGAGGCCGACTCTAACTAGTCAGCAAAACAAGATTTTATTCACAAGAAAACGACAAGCTAAGGAAAGAAGGACAGATCCGACATAGTTGACAAAAGAAGACCTCATTTGTGAGGAAAGAAAGGTTGAACCAAATTGGTTAGTGAAAGATCTCATCCAAAAGGAAATGACGAGCCGACCCCAATGGTCCACAAGAGGAACTCATTCATGAGAAAAGAAAAGCCGAACATAACTAGTCGGTGAAAGAAGATTTCATTCACAAGGAAAGGCCGAGCCGATCCCAATGGTTGACAAAAGAACACCTTATCCGTGAGGAAAGAAAGGCCAGCCCGATCTGATAGGCAAAAAAAGATTTCATCCACGTGGAAAGGATGAGTCGACCCCAATAGTCGACAAAAGAAAACCTCATTAGTAAGGAAAGAATGGCCTAGATGAATGGTACTAAGAAAAAGTATCCACATCTTGAACCGTGGCACATATAACAATGTCCTAGACTCACAACCAACCTTAAAAAAAATAACCAATCATAGATTTAAACAGTAATACAAAAGAGTATGTCTTACTATTAATACTAATGAATTAGAATTAATAATATCGAAGAGAAAAGGGGGGGGGGATAACTCATTTTTTCAATTAGACACCAAGAAATATTTGTAGAAGACGTACAAACACAATAACGTAAAACATAATTTGAATAAATGACAAAGCAAATAATAAAGGTAAAAAAAACCTCAACTCGCATACTTGTGCCACATCACGAGCATCTAATCTGTAAAAACAATAAAATTACAAAATAAAATTGGATAGTAGAAGAGGTGGACAAAAAGGGGAAAAAACCAAGCAAAAGGAGAAAGGAAAACTCAATCTTTACAGCATCAGTCAGCAGCCACTTATATTTTCATTTATTCGATCGACATTCCTAAAGCAACAATAATTCAAATACCTCACCAGTAAGAATACCATGGTATAATATCAAAATAAATTCGACAAAATAATTGTACTTAATAAAGTAATACACATAAAAACAAAATAAGAAAGAAACCCCCTCTTTCAAACTCGAAAACACATTCTAGGATAGTCCAACCTTAGATATTCAAGATTCCACACTCAACCTGAAGAGGAAACAAATTACATGCTTTAATTCAAACTTTAAGATCACTATATCAATAGAAATTCTAACTAAAGCTCAAAATTATTAATATATGTGCAAACAATGATGAGTTTGATGTCTTTAGAAAGATTCCCTCCAAGTCTCCGCTAGTCCATATTAAACATGCAATCCTTAATCTTGTGTCTAGCTTTGTAATTCTATGCACATCACTATGCAAATATTATGTATCAAAAATCAAATAATTAGACCTTTTAAAGAACAAAACATCGAAATATTGCATTGAAAAAATAAACCAACAAACCAAGGATATTCTGTGTGGCCTCACCCATAACTATGTCCTGGACTCACAAATAATCCAGTATAGTTTATACTCAACTAAACATTGATTTAAAGACCACTAGCTTATGCTCAACACCAAGGAGCAGAACAAACTAGATAATAAAAATCAAGCATTATTCTAGTATATACCCACTTTCTTCCATTTCGAATAGTAGCACACACATCTCTGTAGAAGAAGCAAACATAATAACGTCAAGAATCATAATTCAAACAAAAATAAAATAGAAAAATGTGGAAACTCAATGAATGTTCTCGAGTAGACCCCCTTAGCTAGACTCATTAACCATGCACTCCTTTAATTTTGTGACATACGATAGCTTACTATAAGTTGCAAATCATGCACAATAAATCAAATAATTCAGTGGCCAATCCAGCCACACAATAACAATGACAAAGTAACTAAATAGGGCACCAAAAAAAAAAAAAAAAATTCAAAGATGGGCCAAAATGAATGGCACTAAGGAAAAGTATTAGCCTTCTTCAAAGAAGATGGGCCAAAATGAATGGTACTCTGGGAACCATGTTCTGCAGTCTAGAGTTCCCTAGACCACCCAACGATGTCTAAGAAATGCAAATGTCCATATTGCATATCTTTTTAGCATCAGTCAGTAACCACTTATATTTTCATTTACTCGATCGACATTCCTAAACCAACAATAATTCAAATGTTTTACCAATAAGAATACCACAGTATAATATCAAAATAAGGAAGAAACCCACTCTTTCAAACTTGGAAACACATCCTAAGACAGTCCAACCTTAGATATTTAAGATTTCACACTCAACCTGAAGAGGAAACAAATTACATGGTTCAATTCAAACTTTAAGATCACTATATCGATAGAAATTCAAACTAAACATAAAAATTAATTCAATATGTACAAACAATGATGAGTTTGATGTCCTTAAGAATACCCCCTCCAAGACTCTGCTAGTCCTTATTAACTGTGCATTCCTCAATCCCGTGTCTTGCGCATCACTATGCAACCAATTACGTATCAAAAATCAAATAATTAGACCCTTTAAAAACAAAACAGTGAAATCTTGCATAAAAAAACAAATAAAGGAGCAAACCAAGGATATTCTATGTTGCTTCACCGATAACCATGTCCTGGACTCGCAATTAATCCTGTTGAAAACTATATTCAACTAAATATTGATTTAAAGACCATTTGAGAAAACCATGCTTATACTCAATACTAAAGAGAAAAACAAAGTAGCTTAAAAAAAATCATTATTCAGGTATATACCCACTTTCTTCCATTTGGAACAGTAGCACGCACATCTCTATAGAAGAAGCAAACACAATAACGTCAAAAATCATAATTCAGACAAAAACATATGGGAAAAATGTGAAAACTCAATGAATTTTCTCGAGAAGACTCCCTCAACTCGACTCATTAATATGTACTCCTCAATCTTATGGCATACATTATCTTTCTATTTGCTACAAACACCGTGCACAATAAATCAAATAATTCGACGGCTAATCTAACCAAACAATAACAGCATGCATTACAATGACAAAGTAACTAAATAGGTAAAAACAAACAAAATTCAAGGATGGGACAAATGAATGGTATCAAGGAAAAGTATCCACATTTTGTATAGCTACACCCATAAACATGTCTTAAACTCACAACCAACCTTGAAAATAAAACCAATCACAGATTTAAACAGTACTACAAAAAGTACGTCTTACTGTTAACTCTAAAGAATTAGAACTAAGGACAAAGAAGAAAAAAAGAGGGGGGGGGGGAGTGAACTCATTTTTTCAATTATGTACCCACCTTTTTAAAATCCAATAAGTATTTGTGGAAGATGCACAAACACAATAATGTAAGATTTCAATTGAAGCAATGATAAAGCAAATAAAAAAGTTAAGAAATACCTCAACTCGAATACAAGTGCCACATCACGAGCATCTAATTTGAAAAAATAATAAAGTTACAAAATAAAATTGAATAGCAGAAGAAGGTGATGGAAAGGGGAAAAAAACAAGGAAAAGGAGAAAGGAAACTCAATCTTTGCAGCATCAGTCACCAGCTACTGATGTTTTTCTTTATTCCATCCACATTCTTAAAGCAGCAATAATTCCAATACTTCTCTAGTAAGAATACCACAATATAATATCAAAATAGATTCCAAAAAAAAATTGTAGTTAATAAAGTAATAAACATCAAATCAAAATTTGCAAGAAACCCCCTCTTTCAAACTCAGAAACACATACTAGGATTGTCCAACATTAGATATTTAAGAAACGACACTCAACCCGAAGAGGAAACAAATTCCATGGTTCAATTCCAACTTTAAGATCACTATATCGATAGAAATTCTAAGTAAACTTAAAAATAAGTTATGTGCAAACAATGATATATATACAGAGTGTTTAGTAAAGTCTGTAAAAAGTGTTCTGTTTTGTCAATTTTCTGAGTGTTCTGTAAACACTTTAAGTGTTGTGCTATCTACAAGTGTTCATATTCAAACCTGTAAACTGAAGTTTCTCATGTAAGTTTGTCTTCCCTACTTTTGAGAGTGTGTATTATGTTTGCTATTAGAAAATTAAAAGAAGAGCTTGTTTTATTAGATAATTTGATTAATATTTCTTTTGATTATATTGATTTTTATCTTTATCTCATTACTGTATATCCTAGCAACTACGCTAAGGAGCTTAAAAAATGAGAAATCATTGAATTGGGTAATTTGCAGTCTAAGAAAAGATAGCTCCTCAGCCTGATAGCTTCCCTTGCTGCCTAAATTCGACCTTCCCTGACCTCCTTCTGATCCTGGTTGTAAATGGTATCAAAGCCAAGTTTGAACAGGTGCCAAAGTCATAAGGACCATTAAGTTGGTAGTGTTTCACCCAATGTCATATAGACCTACACCCAAGTCGTGTCGACCTACACCCAAGTCGTACTCAGCCATGTTGCCGTAGATAGGTGTTTGAAGACAAAATAGTATTGACAGTAGGCGGGATTGATATTAGGATATATTAACCGAAACCCTTATTGACTCTAACCTCTAAGACCATGGCTTCATACTTTCGCTCCAGCTCAAGGAGATCCTCATCTTCTAAAGCTAGCACCTCCGAAAGGACTAATGACACAGTCCACAATTCTGAAGAAGTGGTTTTTCGTAATCTTGAAGTTGCTATTAATAATTATACCATTCCCAAAATACATGAATCCGAGGTATATCATAAAGGCACTTCCGCATTTAATAGTGACTATATTATTAAGACATGTGAAAGCACTCATACTCTTGCTTCTGATCAAGAGAAAATTCAACTTTTAACTAGCTCCCAGATTCAGAGGAATGGAGAACGTGGATTTAAGTTCATCCTCATCGGCTTAGTTCAGGTCGCCTTGAACCCTTAACTCTTCCAGGGTTGAATAGTATAGTTTTTGCTGCCATTAGAGATGCGAGAATGAATAATTTTAATGAATCTCTAATGGATCTTGTTGAGACCAGCCTCTATGAAGGACCCATCTATTTTCAAAGTAGACCAATTACACATGTCCCTCATAGATCCAAATATATTAAATGGTGTTGTTATTAACTTAAGGACTTTTGGACACGATATTCTCCCAGGAACTCAGAATATTACAGTAATTTATCGTATCTATTACAAGGCAATGACCACATGTGCACCAAATGCTAAGGTTATAGATCCAAAAGGTCAAACCGTCTATTTTTAGGCCAATTCTGAAAGATCTCAAGTTTTTGTGCCCCGATGTATCACGTGGTCAGATGTTAATCTTCCTGACTCTTGGACCTTAACCTCTGTGGCTCAACCTCAGCCACCCATAAGAACCTCTCCATCATGCATTACTCAGCTTCTTTCTGGTGATGTTAAAATTACTTTCGATCGTAGATCTAATGATTCAAGAAGATCTACCTCTTCTGTAATTTCTTCTTCTTCTTCTGAATATCCATTGTTTCAAGCACCTTCCCGTGCTTCTACCTCTAGAGTTCAGAATGAGAATTATGATGGAATTATAAATCTTCAGGGTACCAACCGTACACCTTTCCAGGTTAATCAACCTGTTTATGGTCCTCTGCAACAAGAACAATCTCAGGCCCAATATCAGCCTCCTCTTGCTCCAATTAATAGGGAAACTGGATCTTCTTCTCCAACCCCTTCTGATATGCAAGCCCCTTCAGGAATTATGATGCTGCATATCACGGAAGAACCCAAATTCAAAATTAATAAGAAATTCCTAATTCATGAGTACAGATCCGCTAAGAACGAAGGAAAAAAAACTATTTGAAGAGCATTATTCTTCCAGTTCTGAGCGGCAAGCGCTTCATGAAAAATAGGTTTCTCACATGAAAACTCATCAAATAAATATTCCCTTCTTTTAGTGGTTAAAAACTTATCTTCTTAATAAATCTTCTAACCCTCATCAGGTTAACGAGATTAAGAAGGTGACAACCACTTATGTTTCTAAAGAAGGAACATAACTTGAATCTGCTCACCCTCCATTTCAAGCCTTAAAAATAGGTAGTAATAAGATGGCTATTCCTCTTAAAACTTCAAGCCATACCGCTTCTCCTCTGATTGAATCTCATCTTAGTCAAGTTGTTGAACAAAATAATTTTACTAATTTATGTCTTCAGTCTATTGGAAACCAAACTGATCATATTAAGACGATAGTAACTCATTAAAAGTTTCTACTCCGTCTACTTCTCATGCTAAAATTGAGCATATCTAGCCAACTTTTACTTCTCAGCCTAGAATCAAGCCAGAAACGACTTCTCAATCAAGAAGCAACCAGTCTGTCTTATTCAAAGCTCCTCCAACTTTAGATATCCCAAAAAAGAAAATTGAGTCCAACATTCTTAATATGATTGTTACTCGACTCCAAAAACTCTAGGTATCTAAAAGTAAATTTGAAGAAAGACAGGCCCTGACTCTTTCTCTTGCCAAACCTTCTGATTCTGAAATTGAACTAGCAGAAAAAGAATTCCTGTCTATGCTACCTCAACAGGCAGCAGTTTCTGAGTCTCTTCCTCAACTTAACCAAGTAATGAGGAAAGCTCAAAAAGTTATGCCTACCACTCTAACAAACTATTATTACCCTCGACCTTCTCCTATCGACCTTTAATTTGAAGTAGGAGAACCTGCCAATTTCTCGATAGATGGTAATACTATTTTTGAGTGAAATATTGATGGCTTATCTAAATATCAAATCATCAATCTTTTAAAACAAATGCTTATGTATGCTACAGTAGTAAAACTTAACCATTCATCTGACTCTGAGGTTGCTAAAATGACAGCAATAGGATTTTTTGGCCAACTGCATAGTTGGTGGGATTTCTATTTGTCTGAAGAAGTTAGACAACTAATTATAAATACTGTGATTCGTATTCCGTAACAAATTACTGAACAACTAGCTGATGGTAATTTTTCCCAGCATACTGTTTATGTCGACCAAGAAGATGCGGTTAATACTTTGGTCCACACTATAACTCTTCATTTTATTGGGCCAGCTGAAATTCTAACTGATCGAATAAGAGAATAACTTATGAATCTTCGTTATCCTACACTATCTCATTATAGATGGTATAGAGACGTAATTTTTGCTAAAGTCTTTTCTAGAGAGGACTGTAACAAGTCCATATGGAAAGAAAAGTTCATCTTTGGTCTACCTCCTTTATTTGCTCAAAAGGTAAGGAATAGACTTAAAGCAAAGCATAATGGTACTATTCTCTTTGAGCAACACACCTACGGGGAATTAGCTGTTGAAATATGCAATGAAGGTCTTCAACTCTGCCCAGACCTAAGACTCAAAAAACAATTGTCTAAAGAGAGACAAGCTGGATTCAGAGAACTTGGAGATTTCTGTGAACAATTTGGGTTTGAAAAGGTTCTTCTTCCAGGTTCCAAGAAAACCCATAGGAAACACTTTAAAACTAAACCTAAGCGCTTCTTCAAGAAACGCTTTTCAAAATCCCATCCTCAAAACACTTTTCCTACTAAACCCCCTGTCTGTTATAAATGTGAAAAAGTAGGACATTATAAGAATAACGGTTGAACTAAAGCTGCAATCAATGCTTTAGAAATTGATGACTCTCAGAAGCAAAATCTCAAAAAGGTCTTGCTATATAGCTCTTCTGACCCTGAGCCAGACTCTGATCTAACTCAGATCAAGATGTTGCTCAACTTGAGTTCGATAGTGATTCTTCTTCTGGGTCTAAATCTCAGATTCCTCATTGTAGTTGTGATCCTTACCAGGCTATGCTAAAAGAAAATGGCTTAATGATTCTCTCATCTGAAGAATCATTTCTTTTAAAAACCATTGACTAAGTCATTGATCCTACCACTAAGGCTCAACTCTTACATGAGTATATCACCTTAGTAAAGGATAATACTAGGTCTAGCCCAGTTCCTCAAAACCCTACGGTTCAAGATTACAGTTTTAAAACTATAATCAATCGGGTTAAAGCTACTTCTCACACCCGAGAACCTACTATTCAGGAACTTCGTAAAGACGTCAATGAAGTTAAAACTGAAGTTCGAGATCTTAAACAAAGAATTTAGATTCTTGAACTCTATCAAGAAAACAGATTAATTAAGCAAGACTCTGACGAAAAAGCTTCCTTCAAGGATCTACTAGTAACTCAAAATATAGTAGCTAATACTTCTGCGACTCCTGCTACAGTTTCTTCTAAGGATGCTCAAATCTTAACAATCTAACAGGTTCAAACTCATCGATGGCATGTGATGATTGGCATCGTTGTTAATCATGAGTTTACCCTAAAGACTATCACCTTAATCGATTCAGGCGCAGATATAAATTGTATTAATGAAGGACTTGTACCTTCTAAATATTTTGAGAAGACCACTCAAAAATTGGTTATTGTTGATGGATATAGAATGTAGGTTGAGTATAAACTCCCTTCTGCTTCTATCTGTAATAATGGACACTGCCTGAAGACTCTGTTTATAATAGCAAAGGGACTCTCCCAATTTGTACTTCTTGATACTCCATTTCGATCTCAACTGTATCCATTACAAATTGACACAGTCGGTCTTCACTCGGTGATTCAAAATCACCCTATCACCTTTCATTTCATCGACCCTCCCAAGGTTCATACGGTGAATAAAATCCGGGCTCAAGTTCAGTCCAAAGAAAAGTTTATATGCTCTTTATCATCTGAAATCCAAGAAAAGAGCATACAACAAAAAATTGATGACCCTATTTTTCAAGTTCAAGTTAAAAACTTCCAAGCTCAACTTAAAAAGGAAGTCTGTCCAGACGTTCCGTTGGCATTCTAGTCTAGGAAAACTCATATTGTTACTCTTCCATATGAAGACACCTTTTCCAAAAAATAGTTTCCCACTAAAGTTCAGGCAGCTCAAATGCCTGATAATTTAAGGAAAACTTGTCAGAAGGAAATCTCTAAACTTTTTGCTAAAGGTCTTATTAGACCAAGTAAGTCTCCCTGGAGTTGCACTGCATTTTATGTCAATAATAATGCTGAAATTGAAAGAGGTGCACCCAGACTTGTCATAAATTACAAATCTTTAAATAAGGTTCTTAAATGGATTTGGTATCCTATCCTTAATAAGAGGGATCTTCTCAACAGATTATACGCCTCTAGCATATTTTTCAAGTTTGATATGAAGTCTAGATATTGGCAAATTTAGATAGCAGAGAACGATAGGTATGAGACAGCTTTCGTTGTCCCATTCGACAATACGAATGGAATGTTATGCCTTTCGGACTTAAAAATGCTCCATCTGAATTTTAAAACATTATGAATCAAATTTTTAATCAATATTCATAGTTTATAATTGTGTATATTGATGATGTCCTTATATATTCTCAGGACATTTCTCAACACTGGAAACACTTAAATATTTTCTTTTCTGTTATTCATCAAGCAGGACTTGTTGTTTCTACCAAGAAAATAAGTTTATTCCAAACTAAAGTTCGATTCTTAGGACATTACATCTCATTTGGATCAATCATTCCCATAGAATGAGCTATTCAGTTTGCAGATAAATTTCTTGATGAAATAACAGACAAGACTCAACTTCAAAGGTTTCTTGGTAGCCTAAATTATATTGCTAAGTTCTATAAAGACTTAGCAAAAGATGCCAAATCTTTGTTTAATAGGCTTAAACAGCAGCTTGAACCATAGACAGATGTACATACTAACTATGTTCACAAAATCAAGCTTAAAGCTAAAACACTCCCATGCTTAAGCTTACCACAACTAGATTATTTCAAAATTGTTGAGATCGATGCATCTGAATTCGGATATGGTGGTATCTTGAAGCAAAGATGTCCTAATCTTCCAAACGAAGTTTTAGTACATTTCACTTCTGGTACTTGGAATCCCACTCAACAAAATTATTCAACAATAAAAAAGGAGATTCTTTCACTTGTTTTGTGTATAACCAAATTTGAGAGTGATCTTCTTAATCAATATTTTTTGGTACGAGTCGACTGTAAAGCAGCTAAAGATGTCTTTGAGAAAGATGTCAAAAATCTTATCTCGAAACAAATCTTTGCTCGATGGCAGTCACTCCTCTCTGTTTTTTATTTTAGTATTGAATTCATTAAAGGCAATACTAACAGTTTACCTGAACTTTTAACTTGAGAATTTTTATAGGGCTCCTAAACTGAAGGCTGTCATCCCTGTCTCTCCAAATAAAGATGTTGCCTTAACATCCTCTAGGAAACTTCAAGAACATCCTTCTCCTATCTCTTCCCAGTCTCCATCACCTGTCTTAGCCTTAAAGACTGTTAATAACTATCCTTTCATAGAAACAAACTTTATCCCAGTAATTTCCATCGAATCCATCCATCTTTGCCACATTCCCTTCGAAATTACCACTATTTACCTCCGTGATCACCTTCATCCATCTACTAGCGATAAAACTCATTTTTTCTATGAAAGAATCCTTGAAGAAACTCAAAGTGCTCAAATTCAGCACAATTATAGATCCACACATGTTCGGGCTTATTCCAAGCTCATTATAACTAACATCATTCGTGATAGTGAATGGGGATCTTCATCTTCATTCAAACGTGAATTTTATGATGTCACCGGCCTTAAACTTAGGTCTTATGATTATGCTGATTATATTAAAGCGTGGGACATGATCTTTTTATATCAGAACGCCATGAGACTCATTCCTGGTTCGTGAAGTTTCGACTTCAACACACCTTATTAGGGGTGCCGAACTGGTTTCTCCAATGGTTCTTCACTTGGGGATCACCTCCAGTTGAGTTCCTTCCTACAACTCTTCAGCAGTCTGTTACCAAGTTTAAAGACTTCAATCAACCTTTGGATTCTCGGGCTCTCTTCGTTCAATTTTTTATCTTATATGAAGTACCCTGGATCCTTCAGTGGAAGTATCAATGACTACTGATGAATTTGAAGAATGGAACTATGTTCCTCATTTGGAGCAACATCTATCTGTCAAATGGTGGGAAAAATTTGACATTTCACTATTAACTAACTCTCGTTTTGTGCCTAAACGAGGCATTGGTGCAGATCTGCCCAGACACCTTTTTATTTATCTGATGAGCAGATCCAGGAGCACATTCTTACCGCTATCGGGTTTAACCTTCAATCCGACGACCCTGCCCCATACTCATCCTCCTCCTCGACTCTTCCTCCTTCGGATGATGGCAGTCAATGTGCTCAATGGCCCATTCGACGCCATCTCTATCAAGGCTCATCAGCATTCCTCAACCACAATTTGTTGCAATTTGGTGTCTGCCATCTATAAAAGGAGATCTCTTCATTCTTTGAGGACACCACGAAATATACAGAGTGTTTAGTAAAGTCTGTAAAAAGTGTTCTATTTTGTGAGTTTTCTGAGTGTTCTGTAAACACTTTAAGTGTTGTGCTATCTACAAGTGTTCATGTTCAAACTTGTAAACTTAAGTTTCTTATGTAAGTTTGTCTTCCCTACTTTAGAAAATTAAAAGAAGAGCTTGTTTTATTAGACAATTCGATTAATATTTCTTTTGATTATATTGATTTTTATCTTTACCTCATTATTGTATATCCTAGCAACTAAGCTAAGGAACTTCATAAACGAGAAATCACTGAATTGGCTAATTTACAGTCTAAGAAAAGACAGCTCCTTAGCCTGATAGCTACCCTTGCTGCCTAAATTTGACCTTCCCTGACTCCTTCTGATCCTGGTTGCAAATTGATAAAGAAGATCACTCTCAAATTTGGTTATACACAAAACAAGTGAAAGAGAATCTCCTTTTTTTATTGTTGAATAATTTTGTTGAGTGAGATTCCAAGTACCAGAAGTGAAACGTACTAAAACTTCGTTTGGAAGATTAGGACATCTTTGCTTCAAGATACCACCATATCCAAATTTGGATGCATCGGTCTCAACAATTTTGAAACAATCTGGTCGTGCTAAGCTTAAGCATGGGAGTGTTTTAGCTTTAAGCTTGATTTTACGAACAGAGTTAGTATGTACATCTGTCCATGGTTCAGGCTGTTGTTTAAGCCTATTAAACAAAGGTTTGGCATCCGAGGTTCCAAGTACCAGAAGTGAAATGTACTAAAACTTTGTTTGGAAGATTAGGACATTTTTGCTTCAAGATACCACCATGTCCGAATTCGGATGCATCGGTCTCAACAATTTTCAAACAATCTGGTCATGCTAAGCTTAAGCACGGGAGTGTTTTAGCTTTAAGCTTGACTTTGCGAATAAAGTTAGTATGTACATCTGTCCATGGTTCAGGTTGATGTTTAAGCCTATTAAACAAAGGTTTGGTGTCTTTTGCTAAGTCTTTATAGAACTCAGCAATATAATTTAGGCTACCAAGAAACCTTTGGAGTTGAGTCTTGTCTGTTATTTCATCAAGAAATTTATCTACAAACTGAATAGCTCGTTCTATGGAAATGATTGATCCAAAAGAGGTGTAATGTCCCAAGAATTGAACTTTAGTTCAAAATAAACTTATTTTCTTGGCAGAAACAACAAGTCTTGCTTGACGAATAATAGAAAAGAAAAGATTTAAGTGTTTCCAGTGTTGAGAAATGTCTTGAGAATATATATGGACATCATCAATATACACAATTATAAACTGTGAATATTGATTAAAAATTTGATTCATAATGTTTTGAAATTCAGATGGAGCATTTTTAAGTCTGAAAGGCATAACATTCTATTCGTATTGGTCGAATGGGACAATGAAAGCTATCTTATACCTATCGTTCTCTGCTATCTGAATTTGCCAGTATCCAGACTTCATATCAAACTTAGAAAATACGCTGGAGGCATATAATCTGTTGAGAAGATCCCTCTTATTAGGGATAGGATACCGAATCCATTTAAGAACCTTATTTAAAGATTTGTAGTTTATAACAAGTATGGGTTAGAAATGGAGTACCAAGAAGTACAAATTGGGAGAGTCCCTTTACCATTATAAACAGAGTCTTCAGGCAGTGTCCATTATTACATATAGAAGCAGAAGGGAGTTTATACTCAACCTGCATTCTATATCCATTAACAATAATCAATTTTTGAGTGGTCTTCTCAAAATATTTAGAAGGTACAAGCCCTTCATTAATACAATTTATATCTGCGCCTGAATCGATTAAGGCGATAGTCTTTAGGCTAAACTCATGATTAACAATGATATCAATCATCACATCCCATCGATGAGTTTGAAATTGTTGGATTGTTAAGATCTGAGCGTCCTCAGAAGAAACTGCAGCAGGAGTCACAGAGGTACTAGCTACTATATTTTGAGTTGCTAGTAGATCCTTGAAGGAAGCTTCTTCGTCAGAGTCTTTCTCAATTAATCTATTTTCTTGATAGAGTTCAAGAATATGAATTCTTTGTTTAAGATCTCGAATTTCAATTTTAACTTCATTGAGGTCCTTATGAAGTTCTTGAATAGTAGTTTCTCGAGTGTGAGAAGTAGCTTTAACCCGATTGATTATAGTTTTAAAACTGTAATCTTGAACCGTAGGGTTTTGAGGAACTGGGCTAGACCTAGAATTATCCTTCACTAAGGTGATATACTCATGTAAGAATTGAGCCTTAGTGGTAGGATCAGTGACTTGGTCAATGGTTTTTAAAAGAAATGATTCTTCAAATGAGAGAACCATTAAACCATTTTCTTTTAGCATAGCCTGGTAAGGATCACAACTATAATGAGGAGTCTGAGACTTAGACTCAAAAGAAGAATCACTATCGAACTCAAGTTGAGAAATATCTTGATTTGAGTTGGACTCAGAGTCTGGCTCAGGGTCAAAAGAGCTATATAGCAAGACCTTTTCGAGATTTTACTTCTAAGAGTCATCAATTCTAAAGCATTGATTCTAGCTTAGTTCGACAATTATTCTTATAATGTCCTACTTTTTCACATTTATAACAGATAAGGGTTTAGTAGGAAAAGGTTTTAAGGATGGGATTTTGAAAAGCGTTTCTTGAAGAAGCGCTTAGGTTTAGTTTTAAAGTGTTTGGCCTGATATTTAGGCTTGAAAAACTTAGAGAGTTTCCTATGGGTTTTCTTGGAACCTGGAAGACGAACCTTTTCAAACCCAAATTGTTCACAGAAATCTCTAAGTTCTCTGAATCCAACTTATCTCTCTTTAGACAGACAGATGATTCCCCATAGATATATTGCTCAAAGGGAATAGTACCTTACCTTTTGAGCAAATTAAGGAGGTAGACCAGAGATGAACTTTTCTTTCCATATGGAATTGTTGCAGTCCTCTTTGGAAAAGACTTTAGCAAAAAAGACGTCTCTATACCATCTATAATGAGATAGTGTAGGACAACGAAGATTCATAAGTTGTTCTCTTGTTCGATTAGCTAGAATTTCAACTGGTCAAACAAAATGAAGACTTATAGTGTAGACCAAAGTATTAACCGCATCTTCTTGGTCGACATAAATAGTTCACTGGGAAAAATTACCATCAGCTAGTTGTTCAATAAGTTGTTACGGAATACGGGTCATAGTATTTATAATTTGTTGTCTAACTTCTTCAGACAAATAAAAATCCCACCAACCACGCAATTGGCCAAAAAATCCTGTTGCTATCATTTTAGCAACCTCAGAGTCAGATGAATGGTTAAGTTTTGCTGTTGTAGCATACATAAGCATCTATTTCAAAAGATTGATGATTGGATATTTAGATAAACCATCAATATTCCACTCAAAAATAATATTACCATCGATCGGGAAATTGGCAGGTTCTTCTTCTACTTCAAATTGAAGGTCGACAGGAGAAGGTCGAGGGTAATAATAGTTTGTTGGAGCGGTAGGTATAACTTTTCGAGCTTTCCTCATTACTTGGTTAAGTTAAGGAAGAGAGTCAGGAACTACTGCTTGTTGAGGTAGCATATACTGGAATTCTTTTTCTGCTAGTTCAATTTCAGAATCAGAAGGTTCGACAAGAGAAAGAGTCAGGGCTTGTCTTTCTTGAAATTTACTTTTAGATACCAGGAGTTTTTGGAGTCGGGTAACAATCTCATCAAGAATGTTGGAGTCAGTTTTCTTTTTTGGGATATCTAAAGTTAGAGGAGCTTTGAATAAGACAGACTGGTTGCTTCTTGATTGAGAAGCAGTTTTTGGCTTGATTCTAGGCTGAGAAGTAAAAGTTGGCTAGATATGCTCAATTTTAGCATGAGAAGTAGACGGAGTAGAAACTTTTAATGAGTCCACTATCGTCTCAATACGATCATTTTGGTTTCCAATAGACTGAAGACATAAATTAGTATAGTTATTTTGTTCAACAACTTGACTAAGATGAGATTCAGTCAGAGGAGAAGCGGTATGGATTGAAGTTTTAAGAGGAACAACCATCTTATTACTACCTATTTTTAAGGCTTGAAATGGAGGGT
This sequence comes from Macadamia integrifolia, assembly GCF_013358625.1. Classification (NCBI taxonomy): domain Eukaryota; kingdom Viridiplantae; phylum Streptophyta; class Magnoliopsida; order Proteales; family Proteaceae; genus Macadamia; species Macadamia integrifolia. Next base: position 73,515 of record NW_024870510.1, on the reverse strand, counting down.
GAATAGATTCAAGTTCTGTTCCTTCTTCAGAAACATAAGTGGTTGTCACCTTCTTAATCTCACTAACCTGATGAGGGTTAGAGGATTTATTAAGAAGATAAATTTTTAACCACTAAAAGAAGAGAATATTTATTTGATGAGTTTCCATGTGAGAAACCCATTTTTCATGAAGCGCTTGCCGCTCCTGAATTAGGAATTTCTTATTAATTTGGAATTTGAGTTCTTCCGTGATATGCAACATCATAATTCTTGAAAGGGCTTGCATATCAGAAGGGGTCGAAGAAGAAGACCCAGTTTCCCTATTATTTGGAGCAAGAGGAGGCTGATATTGAGTCTGAGATTGTTCTCATTGCAGAGGACCATAAAAAGGTTAATTAACCTGGAAAGGTGTACAGTTGGTACCCTAAAGATTTATAATTCCATCATAATTCTTATTCTGAACTCTAGAGGTAGAAGCACGGGGAGGTGCTTGAAACAAAGAATATTCAGAAGAAAAAGAAGAAATTACAGAAGAGGTATATCTTCTTGCATTAGATCTACGATCGAAAGTAATTTCAACATCACCAGAAGGAAGCTGAGTAATGCATGATGGAGAGGTTCTCATGGGTAGCTGGGGTTAAGCCACAGAGGTTAAGGTCCAAGAGTCAGGAAGATTAACTTCTGACCATCTAATACATCGGGGCACAAAAACTTGAGATCTTTCAGAATTGGCCTGAAAACAGACGGTTTGACCTTTTGAATCTTTAACCTTAGCATTTGGTGCACAGGTGATCATTGCCTTGTAATAGATACGATAAATTACTACAATATTCTGAGTTTCTAGGAGGATATCGTATCCAAAAGTCCTTAAGGTAATAACAACACCATTTAATATATTTGGATCTGTGAGGGACATGGGTAAATTTGGTCTACTTTGAAAATAGATGGGTCCTTCACAGAGGCTGATCTCAACAAGACCCATTACAGATTCATTAAAATTATTCATTCTCGCATCTCTAATGGTAGCAAAAACCACACTATTCAACCTTGGAAGAGTTAAGGGTTATAAGGCAACCTAAACTAGGCCGATGTCGATGAACTTAAATCCATGCTCTCTATGCCTCTAAATTTGACAGTTGGTCAAAATTTGAATTTACTCTTGATCAGAAGCAAGAGTATGAGTGCTTCTGTAAAAGTCACTATGAAATGCAAAAGTTTCTTTATGATATACCTCAGATTCAGGTATTTTGGCAATGGTATACTTATTAATAGCAACTTCAAGATTATGAAAAACCACTTCTTTGGAATTGTGGACTGTGTCATTAGTCCTTCCGGAGGTGCTAACTTCAGAAGATGAGGATCTCCTTGAGCTAGAGTGAAAGTATAAAGCCACGGTCTTAGAGGTTTGAGTCAATAAGGGTTTCGGTCAATATATCCTACTGTCAATCCCGCCTACTGTTAATACTATTTCGCCTTCAAACGCCTATTTGTGGCAACACGGTTGAGTACGACTTGGGTGTAGGTCGACACGATTTGGGTGCAAGACTATATGACAATGGGTGAAACACTACCAACTTAATGGTCCTTATGACTTTGGCACCTGTTCAAACTTGGCTTTGATACCATTGACAACTAGGATCAGAAGGAGGGCAGGGAAGGTCGAATTTAGGCCGTAAGGGAAGCTATCAGGATGAGGAGCTGTCTTTTCTTAGATTACAAATTAGCCAATTCAGTGATTTCTCGTTTATGAATTTCCTTAGCATAGTTGCTAGGATATACAGTAATGAGAGATAAAAATGATTATAATCAAAAGAAATACTAATTAAATTATCTAATAAAACAAGCTCTTCTTTTAATTTTCTAGTAGCAAACATAATACACACTCTCAAAAGTAGGGAAGACAAACTTACATGAGAAACTTTAGTTTACAGGTTTGAACACGAACACTTGTAGATAGCACAACACTTAAAGTATTTACAGAACACTCAGAAAACTCACAAAACATAACACTTTTTAACGACTTTACTAAACACTCTATATATTTCATGGTGTCCTTAAAGAATGAAGAGATCTCCTTTTATAGATGGCGGATACCAAATTGTAACAAATTGTGATTGAGGGATGCTGATGGGCCTTGATAGAGATGGCGTCGAATGGGCATCTAACCAACCGAGTAGGACAACTGAACAGCCTCAAGATAAGGTGTTCTTTTCTGAAAGACGGTACACCTAATAAGGTGTGGGGTTTATGTCAGAAGCTGATAAGCTTGGGCCGAAAGTTATTTTGTCCGTAGTCCAGGTGTGTGACTAAAATTAAGCCACAAAAAGATTCTCTAGCATTCCACATGGGGGGACCCACTATTTTCCAGAAGAGTCATAGTGAGGTAAATTATTAAAGTGTCCACCAATGACACTCACTATAATTCGCTTATAGTGCTGCGTGATGCATGCCAAGACGTCAGTCTGACTAGAGTGGCACTAGGTGTGGATGGTTGACACCTGGTAAGAATCAAACTGACGTGTCTGATTAGTGTGGCACTGGGTCATGGTGCAGTGAGACCTCTTCCCCCCTCCCCTTTTTTTTTTGTTGTACAAGACCTAGAATTCAGGCCATTGAGCTAATTGACTGCCATCATCTGAAGGAGGAAGAGTCGAGGTGGAGGATGAGGATTGGGCAGGGTCGTCAGATTGAAGGTTAAACTCGATAGCAGTAAGAATGCACTCCTAGATTTGCTTATCAGATAAATACGGAAGACAATGCCGAGTAGCTTGAAACATGTTATAAAAGGCGTCTGGGCTGCCATTGAAGAAGAAGGTGCAAGGGGCAGATCGGAAACAATGCCTCGTTTAGGCAGAAAATGAGAGCCAGTTAATAGTGAAATATCAAATTTATCCCACCATTTGACAGATAGATGTCGCTCCAAATGAGGAGCATAGTTCCATTCTTCAAATTCATCAGTAGTCATTTGATACTTCCATTAAAGGATCTAGGGTACTTCGTATAAGATAATTTCAAAGGATATTCAGAAAAAGAAGAAGAAATTACAGAAGAGGTAGATCTTCTTGAATCAATAGATCTACGATCAAAAATAATTTCAACATCACCAGAAGGAAGCTGAATAATGTATGATGGAGAGGTTCTCATGGGTGGCTGAGGTTGAGCCACAGAGATTAAGGTCCAAGAGTCAGAAAGATTAACTTCTGACCATCTGATACATCAGGGCACAAAAACTTGAGCTCTTTTAGAATTGGCCTGAAAACAGACGGTTTGACCTTTTGGATCTATAACCTTAGCATTTAGTGCACAGGTGGTCATTGCCTTGTAATAGATATGATAAATTACTATAATATTCTGTGTTTCTGGGAGAATATCGTATCCAAAAGTCCTTAAGGGAATAACAACATCATTTAATATATTTGGATCTGTGAGGGACATGGGTAAATTTGATCTACTTTGAAAATAGACGGATCCTTCACAGAGACTGGTCTCAACAAAACCCATTAGAGATTCATTAAAATTATTCATTCTCGCATCTCTAATGGCAGCAAAAACTGTACTATTCAACCCTGGAAGAGTTAAGGGTTTCAAGGCGACCTGATCTTGGACGATGTGGATAAACTTAAATCCACGCTCTCTATGCCTCTGAATCTGGGAGCTGGTCAAAAGTTGAATTTGCTCTTGATCAAAAGCAAGAGTATGAGTGCTTTCGCATGTCTTAATAACATAGTCACTATGAAATGCGAAAGTTTCTTTATGATATACCTCGGATTCAGGTATTTTGGCAGTGGTATACTTATTAATAGCAACTTTAAGATTATGAAAAACCACTTCTTCGGAATTGTGGACTGTCTCATTAGTCCTTCCGGAGGTGCTAACTTCAGAAGATGAGGATCTCCTTGAGCTGGAGTGAAAGTATGAAGCCATGGTCTTAGAGGTTCGAGTCAATAAGGGTTTCCGTCAATATATCCTACTGTCAATCCCGCCTACTGTTAATACTATTTCCCCTTCAAACGCCTATTTATGGCAACACGGTTGAGTACGACATGGGTGTAGGTCGACACGATTTGGGTGTAGGACTATATGACAATGGGTGAAACACTATCAACTTAATGGTCCTTACGACCTTGGCACCTGTTCAAATTTGGCTTTTATACCATTTACAACCAGGATCAGAAGGAGGTCAGGGAAGGTCGAATATAGGCAGCAAGGGAAGCTATCAGGCTAAGGAGATGTCTTTTCTTAGACTGCAAATTAGCCAATTCAGTGATTTCTCGTTTATGAAGTTCCTTAGCGTAGTTGCTAGGATATACAGTAATGAGAGATAAAAATCAATACAATAAAAAAAAATATTAATCAAATTATCTAATAAAACAAGCTCTTATTTTAATTTTCTAATAGAAAACATAATACACACTCTCAAAATTTGGGACGACAAACTTACATGAGAAACTTCAGTTTACAGGTTTGAACATGAACATTTGTAGATAGCACAAACACTTAAAGTGTTTACAGAACACTCAGAAAACTCACAAAACTGAACACTTTTTACAGACTTTACTAAACACTATATATTTCGTGGTGTCCTCAAAGAATGAAGAGATCTCCTTTTATAGATGGCGGACACCAAATTGCAACAAATTGTGGTTGAGAGATGCTGATGGGGCTTAATAGAGATGGCATCGAATGGGCATCCAACCAACCAAGTAGGACAACTGAATAACCTCAAGATAAGGTGTTCTTTTCTGAAAGAGGGTACACCTAATAAGGAGTGGGGTTCATGTCAGAAGCTGATAAGCTTTGACTAAAAGTTATTTTGTCCGTAATCCAGGTGTGTGACTAAAATTAAGCCATGAAAAGATTCTCTGGCATTCCATGTGGGGGGACCCATTATTTTTCAGAAGAATCTTAGTGAGGTGAATTATTAAAGTGTCTACCCATGACACTCACTATAATTCGCTTATAGTGCTGTGTGACATATGCTAAGACGTCAGTCTAACTAGAGTGGCACGAGGTGTGGATGCTTGATACTTGGCAAGAATCAGACTTATGTGTCTGATTAGTACGGCACTGGGTCATGGTGCAGTGAGACCTCTTTCCCCCACTTTTTTTGTTGTACAAGACCTAGAATTTAGGCGGTTGACCACATTGACTGCCATCATTCGAAGGAGGAAGAGTCGAGAAGGAGGATGAGGATGGGGTAGGGTCGTCGGATTGAAAGTTAAACCCGATAGCAGTAAGAATGCGCTCCTGGATCTGCTCATCAGATAAATACAGAAGACAATACCAAGCAGGTTGAAACATGTTATAAAAAAGCGTCTGGGCTTCCGTTGAAGAAGGTGCAAGGGGCAGATCGGCACCAATGCCTCATTTAGGCACAAAACGACAGCCAGTTAATGGTGAAATGTCAAATTTATCCCACCATTTGACAGATCGATGTCGCTCCAAATGAGGAACATAGTTCCATTCTTCAAATTCATCAGTATTCATTTGATATTTCCACTGAAGGATCCAGGGTACTTCGTATAAGATAAAAAATTGAACAAAAAGAGCCCGAGAATCCAGAGGTTGATTGAAGTCTTTAAACTTGGTAATGGACTGCTGAAGAGTTGTAGGAAGGAACTCAACTGGAGGTGGTCCCCAGGTGAAGAACCATTGGAGAATCCAGTTCGGCACGCCTAATAAGGTATGTTGAAGTTGAAACTTCACGAACCAGGAATGAGTCTCATGATCATTCTGATATAAGAAGATCATGTCCCATGCTTTAATATAATCAGTATAATCATAAGACTTGAGTTTAAGGCCAGTGACATCATGAAATTCATGTTTGAATGAAGTTGAAGATCCCCATTCACGATCACGAATGATGTTGGTTATAATGAGCTTGGAATAAGCCCGAAAATGTGTGGATCTATAATTTTTCTGAATTTGAGCACTTTGAGTTTCTTCAAGGATTCTTTCATAGAAAAAATGAGTTTTATCGCCAGTGGATGGATGAAGGTGATCACAGAGGTAAATAGTGGCAATTTTGGAAGGAGTGTGGCAAAGATGGATGGATTCGATGGGAATTAGTGGGATAAAGTTTGTTGCTATGAAAGGAGAGTTATTAACAGCCTTTAAGGTTGAGGCAAGTGATGGAGACTGGGAAGAGATAGGAGAAGGATGTTCTTGAAGTTGCCTGGAAAATGTTGAGGTAACATCTTTATTTGGAGAGACAGGGATGATAGCCTTCTATTTAGGAGCCCTATAAAAATTCTCGAGTTAAAAAGTCAGGTAAACTGTTAGCATTGCCTTTAATGAATTCAATACTAAAATAAAAAATAGAGAGGAGTGAATTCCATTAAGGAAAGATTTGTTTCGAGGTACGATTTTTAACATCTTTCTCAAGGACATCTTTAGCTGCTTTACCATCGACTCGTACCAAAAAATGTTGATTAAGAAGATCACTCTCAAATTTGGTTATACACAAAACAAGTGGAATAATCTCCTTTGCTAAGTCTTTGTAGAACTCAGCAATATAATTTAGGCTACCAAGAAACATTGGAGTTGAGTCTTGTCTGTTATTTCATCAAGAAATTTATTTGCAAACTGAATAGTCGTTCTATGGGAATAATTGATCCAAAAGAGATGTAATGTCCCAAGAATCGAACTTTAGTTTGAAATAAACTTATTTTCTTGGCAGAAACACAGTCCTGCTTGATGAATAACAGAAAAGAAAAGATTTAAGTGTTTCTAGTGTTGAGAAATGTCCTGAGAATATATAAGAACATCATCAATATACACAATTATAAACTGTTAATATTGATTAAAAATTTGATTCATAATGTTTTGAAATTCAGATGGAGCATTTTTAAGTCTGAAAGGCATAACATTCCATTCGTATTGGCCGAATGGGACAACGAAAGCTGTCTTGTACCTATCATTCTCTGCTATCTGAATTTGCCAGTATCCAGACTTCATATCAAACTTCGAAAATACGTTGGATAATCTATTGAAAAGATCCCTCTTATTAAGGATAGGATACTGAATCCATTTAAGAACCTTATTTAAAGGTTTGTAGTTTATGACAAGTCAGGGTGCACCTCTTTCAATTTCGGCATTATTATTGACATAAAATGTAGTGCAACTCCAGGGAGACTTACTTGGTCTAATAAGACCTTTAGCGAGAAGTTTAGAGATTTTCTTCTGATAAGTTTCCCTTAAATTATCAGGTATTTGAGCCTCTCGAGCTTTAGACAGGGGGTTTAGTAGGAAAAGTGTTTTGAGGATGGGCAAAACCCTAAAGCCCTATATCCTATACCCTATACCTTGAGACCTAAACCCCATGCACTAAACCCGAAACCCTAAACTCTAAACCCTAAACCAAAAACAAAAAACCCCTAACCCGAAACCTAATACTCTAATCCCTAAACACTAAAACTAAAAACTAAAACTCTAATCCATAAACCCTAAACCCTAGACCCCAAGTCCAAAACCCCTAACCTTAAACCGGAAGCCCTAAAGCCCTATACCACAAACCCTGACCCTAAACCCTAAACCTTAAACTGCAAACCCCAAATCCTAAACCCTAAAACCTAACCCTAAAACCCTAAAACCTAAACCCCAAACACTTAACCATAAACAAACCCAAATCCCTAAAACCTAAACCCTGAACCGAAACCTCAATCCCAAAGCACTAAACCATAATCCCAAAACCCTAAACTGTAAACCATAAATCCTAAACCTAAAACCTTATAGCCTAAGCCCCAAGCTCTTAAGATGAAATCGTTAACGCTAAACGCTAAACACTAATCCCTAAAAACTAATTCCTAAACCCTAGATGCTAAACCCTAAACCGTAAACCATTAAACCTTAATCCCTATACCCTAAACACAAAACCCTAAACCCGAAAACCTAAACCCTAAAACCCTAAACAAAATAACGCTAAACCCTAAACCTCACAGCCAAAAGCCTATACCTTAAGCCCAAACCCTAAGCCCTTAAAATTAAACCCTAAACCCTACACCCTAATCCCTAAACCCCAAACCCTAAAACCCTAATTCCTAAACCCCAAACGGAAAATACAAAACCCTAAACCCCAAATCCCAAACCCTAAAACCCTAATCCCTAAACCCTAAACCCCAAATACAAAACCCTAAACCATAAACCCTACACCCTAAACCCTAAACCTAAATTCTAAACCCCTAAACCCTAAACCCTAAACTTTAAACCTTAAACCCCAAAGCCTAATCCTTAAATCATAAACCCAAAACCTAAACCCTAAAGCCTATACCCTAAAGGCTAAACCCTAAACCACAAACCCTAAACCCTATACCCAAAACCCTACACCACAAACCCTTAACCCTAAATTATAATCCCCAACCCCTAAACCCCTAAGCCTAAACCCTAAAGCCCTATACGCTAAACCCTAAACCCTAAATATAAAACCCTAAACACTAAACCCTAAACCCTAAACCCTAAACACTAAACCCTAAACCGTAAAACATAAACCCTAAACACTAAACCCTAAACCCTAATCCGTAAACCCTAAACCTAAAACCCTAAACCCAAAAAAAAAAAAATCCTAAACACTATCTAAAACTTCTACCCTAAACCCTTAACCCTATATCGTAAACCTTAAACACTAAACCCTAAACCCTAAATGCTAAATCTTGAAACCTAAGCCAAAAAATGACAGTCTCAGTCTAATTATCTCCATTGTTTTCTAAGTAACTCAAACTTATATCTTTGGCTCTGATATAAATTGTTAGTCTTAAGATTTTATCTCTGATACCAAATTTACTTTAATTTGTTAAGCGATTTAGTTTATTAGTCATAGAGTCACGATGACACAATGATTGTTTAAGTTCAATTATCTCCATTGTTTTCTAAGTAACTCAAACTGCTCTGATACCATTTGGTAGTCCTACGTTTTTTTCTTTGATACAAAATATACTTCAAATTGTTAAACAAGTCACTTGATTAGTTAGAGAGTCATGACGAAATAATGACAGTCTAAGTCCAATAATCTTCAATGTTTGCTAAGTAACTCAAACTTATAGCTTTGGCTCTGATACTATTTGTTAGTCGGCATTTGCTAAGATACGAAATATACTTTAAGTTGTTAAAAAGTCAATTAATTAGTCATCAAGTCACGATGAGACAATGATAGTTTCAGTCCAATAATCTCTAGTGTTTACAAAGCAACTTAAACTTATGGCTTTGGCTCTAATACAAATTGTTAGCCTTACGAATTTTTCTCTAATATCAAATGTACCTTAATTTGTTAAGGAAGTCAGTTGATGAATCATAAAGTCACGAAGAAAAAATGACAGTATAATTTCAATAATTTCCTGTGTTTGCTAAGTAACTCAAACTTATTGCTTTGGCACTGATACTAATTGTTAGTCAGCATTTGCTTAGATATGAAATATACTTTAATTTGTTAAGCAAGTCATTTGATTATTCATAGAGTCACAATGAGACAATGATAATATAAGTCTAATAATCTTTATTGTTTGCAAAGTGACTCAAATTTATGGCTTTGGCTCTGATACCAATTGTTAGTCTTACGATGTTCTCTCAGATACCAAATGTACTTAATTTATTAAGCAAGTCAGTTGATTAGTCATAGAGTCACGATGAGAAAATGACAGTTTAATTCTAATAATCTTCAGTGTTTTCTAAATAACTCAAACTTATGGCTTTCGCTTGGAAACCAATTGTTAGAACCCTATACTCACCAGGAGGTCTCAAGTTTGAACCTCCTGGCTATTACCTACTTCCCTCCCTACTTATCAGAAAAAAAAAAGATAACCTATTGTTAGTCTTATGAATTTATCTCTGACATAAAATGTACTTTAATTTGTTAACAAGTCAGTTGATTAGTTAGAGTCATGAAGAGACAATGATAGTTTAAGTCCAATGGTCTCCAATGTTTGCTAAGTAACTCAAACTTAAAGCTTTTGCTCTGATACCAAATGTTATTCTTACAATTTTTTCTCTGATATTAAATGTACTCTAATTTGTTAAGTAAGTTGATTAGTCGTAGAGTCACAACAAGACAATGATAGTCTAATTCCAATAATCTTTAGTGTTTGTTAAGTAACTCAAACTTATGGCTTTCGCTCGGATACCAATTGTCAAAAGTCCTATGCTCACCACAAGGTCTTGAGTTCGAACCTCCTGGCTGTTACTTCCCTCCCTACTAATAAAAAAAAAAGATACCGATTGTTAGTCTTATAAATTTTTCTCGGACACCAAATGTACTTTAATTTGTTACCAAGTCAGTTGATTAGTTAGAGTCACTATGAGACAATGACAACTTAAGTCGAATGGTGTCCAGTGTTTGCTAAGTAACTCAAACTTTAAGGCTTTTGCTTTGATACAAAATATTATTTTTACGATTTTTTCTCTGATACCAAATGTACTTTAATTTATTTAGCAAGTTAGTTGATTAGTTATAGCTTCACGACGATACATTGATAGTGTAATTCCAATAATCTTCAGTGTTTGCTAAGTAACTCAAACTTATTGCTTTGGCTTTGACACCTGTCATTAGTCTTATGAATTTTTCTCTGAAATCAAATGTATTTTAATTTATCACGCAAGTTAGTGATTAGTCATAGCTGAACCCAAAAACCTAAACCCTAAACTCTAATACCTAAATCTTAAAACCAAAACCCTAAAGCCTCCTAAACACTAAACCCTTATCCCTATACCCCAAACCCTAAACCCTATAAACCCTAAAGACCTATACCAAAAAACCTAAACCCTAAATCCTAAACCATATACCCTAAACCCTAAACGATAAATCCTAAACCTTATACCCTAAATTGTAAACCCTAAATCCCTATACCTTAAAACCTAACCCCAAATCCCCAAAACCTAAACCCTAAATTCTGAACCATAAAAACAGAAAAGCCAAAACCCTAAACCCTAAACCCTAAACCCCAAACATAAAAAAAACCTAAACCGGAAACCCAAAACACTACAGCCTAAATCCAAAACCCTAAACCCTAAACCCTAAACCATAAACCATAAACCATAAACCATAAACCCCAAACCCTAAACCCTAAACCCTAAACCATAAACCCTAAATCCCAAACTCTAAAACACTAAACCCTAAACTTAAACCCAAAACGATAAACCCTACACCCTAAACCCCACACCCCAAACTATAAACCTGAAACCCTAATCGCTAAAACCTAAACTGGTAGCCCTTAAACCTAAACCTTAAAGTCCTACACTCAAATCCCAAAACCCTAAACCCTAAATCCTAAAGCATATACCCTAAGCCATAAATCCTAAACCATATACCCTAGACCCTAAACCCTAAACCCTATGTCCTAAACCTTATACCCTAAACTGTAAATCCTAAATCCCTATGCCTTAAACCTAAACATAAACCCCAAAACCTTAACCCTAAATTCTAAACCAGAAAAACCTAAAACCCAATACGCTAAACCCTAAACCTTAAACCCCAAACCCTTAACCCGAAAACCTAAACCCGAAACCCAAAACACTACACAATAAATCCAAAAGCCTAAACCTAAAACCATAAACACTAACCCCTAAACCCTAAAAATTGAACACGAAACCAATAACACTAAACCCTAAACCCTAAACCCTAAAACCTAAGCCCTAAACCCTATTCCCTAAATCCTAAATCTAAAACCACAAACCCAAAACCCTAAACCCTACTCACTACACCCTAAACCCTAAACTCTAAACCCTAAACCCTATACCCTAAACCCAAAATCCAAAACCCTAAACCCTAAAAGTTGAACCCTAAACCATTAACCCTAAACTGCAAACCCTAAACCATAAGCCTTTAACCTTAAACCCTAAACCCTAAACCCTAAACCCAATTCCCTAAATCCTAATCCTTAAAGCCTAAAGCCTATACCCTAAGCCCTAAATGCTAAACCCTAAATCCTAAACCCTAAACCCTAAATACTAAAACCTTAAACCCTAAACCCTAATCCCTAAACCCTAAAAACCCTAAACCCTAAACCCTAAAACTCTATACCTATACCTTAAAAACTAAACCCTATAAACCCTAAACCATAAACACTAAACTTTATACCCAAACCCCAAACCCTAAAACTCTAAACCATAAACCCTAAACCCCAAACCCCTAAACCCGAGACCCTAGACCCTAGACCCCAAATCCAAAACCCCTAACCTTAAACCCAAAGCCCTAAAGCCCTATACCCTAAACCCTAATCCCTAAACCCTAAACCTTATACTCCAAACCTTAAATGCTAAAACCCCAAACTCTTAACCCTAAACCCTAACCCAAAATAGAAAACCCTAAAACCCAAAACCCTAAACCCAAAACACTAAACCTCAATCCCAAAACCCTAAATCGTAAACCCTAAATGCTAGTAGGCCAAATTCCAAGAGAAATAGGGAGGCTTAGGTCTTTGGTAGTGCTCTTGAAGGTCGGCCATGGCTCCTAGGCCAATGGCCACGGTTATAGGTCCTGAGTCCATTGTGGAGAAGACTAACCTTCTTCCTAAGGGAGGTTCGGGAAAGGCTATTGAAGGAGACAGGTCAGCTGTGAAGCTGTTGCTTTCAAAGGTGGTAATGGTGGTACAGGTGAGGGAAAATCTAGGTCTCGTTTGTTCTCTAAGAAATCTCTGAAAAGTGTTGATGGGTTACGATTAGAGTATGTAAAGCCATTACTTGTGGATGGGAATGCTGCTACTCACTATTCTTTGTCTATGACGGGAGAAGGGATTAAGAGATGGGAGAAAGCTTTGGTTGGGCATTTCTTGGGGAGGAGACCCCCTTTTTCCATAACTAAAGAGATTTTGCTTAATCAGTGGAAGCTGACTGGCCATGTTGACATGTTTATGTTAAAAAGTGGAGTATTTAACTTTCGTTTTAACGTGGAAGAAGATTGTGTGATGGTTTTGGAAGGAGGACCATGGTTTGTTAATTGGAGAACATTGTTATTAAGGCCATGGAGTCCGAGCATAGTGTTGGATAAAGTTGTGCTGAATTAAATTCCTGTTTGGGTTTTATTGCCTAGCTTACCTTTTCATTACTGGACTCTGTAGAAGCTTTGAGTAGTATTGGGAGTGTTATTGGTAAGCCTATCACTATAGATAAGTGCACCCAGACAATTGATTGTTTATCTTTTGCAAAGATGTGTGTGGAGATCCAGGCAGGAGCTCAGTTGCCAAAATTCATCCCTGTGTATGCTGAGAATGGAGTGGTGTTTACCCAAGCTGTGGTGTATGAATGGAGGCCTGTTTGTTGTAGTACATGTAAGGTTTTTAGCCATGAGATAGCTCGGTGTGAGAAAGAAGGAAGTACGACTGTTCAATCCAAATGGGTCCGGAAAGGGAAGGGATCCGGTGGTGCTCGGTCACATGAGGTGGTGCTCCGTGAAGGAGTTGTGGTGGGAGTAGGAAGCTCGGGTTCTAGTGTGGTATCCACGAAAGCAGGGACTTCAGGAGGTGTGTACACGCATCCAGTGATGAATTCAAATTCTATGGCATTGAATTCAAATTTTAATTTATAAATGGATTTGAGTTTGGGGGAAAAAAGAAGGAAATAAAGGGAAAGAGGTTATAGGTGATTTTGTGAGCGTGAAGAGAGGAGGGAGAACCAATCAAGGTGCTGGTACGGCTATGGCTATTAAGCAATTGAATTCATTCTCAGCATTGGCAGAATTGGAGGAAGAAGCAAATGGTTTGAAGGTGTCCACTCGGTAAGATGAAAATGCTGAGGTGGAGGGTTTGTTAGAGGAGGGTGAGATAGGTGAGAGAATTAGTGGTGAGGTGGCAATGCTGGATAGGGTGCATGAGAATAATTGTCAATCCAAAGACAATGCAATGGATATGGAGGTGGTTCCGCTAGAGGGTGAGAGTTGTAAATACCCCAACTATTGATACCCAAATTGTAATACATACTACATATACATGTGGGCCCGTAGGCATAATATATACAAAAGAATTACAATTTAAATATCCAGAACACAAAAGGGGTAACATTTCAAGAATAACCAAAAATAATCCTGTGTTGGTATTAGTGTTGCTATCCTGTAACACCACTATCACATGGGCACTTGGCCCCATACCTAAGATCTATAGGGACCCACCAATCCTCGACTAGAAATGAGCTCACTAGCCCAGTAAGTGAAAAGAAAGACCACACAAGTATGCGCAATACAAATGAACCTATATGCGTGTAGTTCATTTTATTATTTTAGTCTACATAGCCTATAGGTTATTGGAGAAGGCTAGCCATGGGCACCAAAAGGTAAAATGGGCCTTGCCCTTGCATTAAAGTAAAATGGGCCTTGTCCTGCGTTAAAGTAAAATGGGCCTTGCCCAGTATTAATTTAAAAGCAGTATGATTGGCTCTCTTGTTATATCACCAAAGTTGTCGATACTCCTAATGACCAGTCGGGCGTACTTCTAACCACCACCACTAGTACACAACCTCAAGATTCCCCCTAATGATATACCTAACACCTAAACCCTTGCTAGGAATGGTCATATCATAGGGATATGCCATTCCTAATCGTATGCTCCTACGTGAGATAGTACGACTATATAGTGCCATCGTGTCCCATACCACAGGCCACCAATGCATTCATTTCCAAGCCGACTACAGTATCTAGTCTAGTAAAGCATCATATTCAATAGTCTAAAGTCATCCATCTCATATCACAAGCAATATTAGGCATTAAACAATAAAAGATATCAGCATGTCAAGTCATAAATGAATTTCATCATCCACATGTCAATGCATGCAATGGTACTCTTGGATGCCTAATCTACACAATAATAAAATGATGACATAGCTAGTTTATAACCTGAATGAAATGATGCAATGTCATCTTCCTACTTACCAAATCATGTACAAGGATCACCTCTGGTACGAGGAAGATCCGATGTGTGATGACGCAAGTCTCTAATACAACCTATCATGAAAAGAGTTGGATTTAGTATATCACCACTTTAGGGTCATAACCAATGAAGTATGATGATATTAACATGTTTAAAATCACTAGAGAAGGTTGCCTAACAAATTTAGGCCCAATCAGAATCCGATAAGTTGGATTAATAGGTCGTAACCAGTGGGCAAGGCACCCACCAGTCCTTGCTCGCCTGTCGATCCTAGAACACTGCCTAGATCGGCAGGCCAAGGCTAGTGGGTAAGGCACCCACCAATCCTTGCTCAGTTGTCCGACCAACAACTTTGTTTGGACTAGTGGGCCAAAAGTGGCGGGCTAGGTCACCCACTAGTTTTACTCGCCGATCGACCCAGCAACCCAACCAGGATAGGCGGGCACTGGATTGGTGGGTCCCATCCATCTTCAGGCACCCACCACTTGCAACTGAGATTTTGCTACTCTCTCCCACTCTTCATCCCGCCTTGGGAAAACCAACATGGGTTGATTCAACCACGTTTTCCATAAATCTAAAGCTCCAAATCATGATTCCAACATAGATCTAAGGTGGATCCAAATTCTAGAGCATGGATCATACCTCTTTGCTCAACAACACCTCAAAACCCCAAATCTTCTCTTTAGCTCAAGAGATCAACAAATGCTTCACAAATCTTGCAAGTCTTCCACTAAATCCTTCATAAACAACATATAGAACTTTATTAAACCTTAGATTCACATTTTTAAGAGATCATAGCAAGATCCAAAAGATTTCTACCCAAATCAAAGGGTTTCACTTAGGGTTTCATAAGGGTTTAAGGAATATGGACTTTACTCACCTCAAATCGTAGATCTCGAGATAAGGATCGTTAATCGGGTCACAATGATCATCTCCTTTCCCGTTTTCTTCTTCCTTCCTCTCTCCTCTTTCTTTTTTTTCTCTCTCTTCTTTACTTTTCTCAACTATCATGTAAAATAATAAATGAGGTGAAAGAGAGGTAACAAGTGCTATTTATAGTGGTGTAAAATATCTAATGGCCAATGTGGTAGGTCACACTGGTGGGTCTGACCCACCTATGACCACCCACCAGTCGGCCAAAACTTAGCGCAAGCATTGGAATTTTAGATGGGGCTCGGCCCTGATATGTTTTTTTCCCCCGGTAATAGATTAATATGTATACTTGACATAAAATACAGCTACGTACCTTTATTATGCGTACATGTCTTCATGATAATGTAAGTGCACGGTTTGGGTATGCGAACTATACTAAGCACTGACTCCAACTCATTTGGCCAACCCGAGTTCAAAGTCACCCTTGCCACCATGCCCCATAAAGTACTTATCATGGCTCGCCAGGGTTCAGGTCCTGCAAGACCAAACTGAACCAACCGAGAAATTAGACTGAGTTTGGGAGGTAGGGTTTCACATTTATCCCCCCTTTTTGAAAATTTCATCTTTGAATTTGTAGTACCTTATTGTCCATGAAGATGAGGATACTTAGCTTGGATGTCATCCTCTTTCTCCCAAGATGCTTCCTCAAGTGAATGATTGGCCCATCGAACTTTCACAAAGGCGATAGAGCAATTACGAAGAGTCTTTATCTTTCGATCTAAGATTTCAACGGGCTACTCTTCATAGGTCATATCAGCTTCTAGACATTCAGGTTTCATGGGTAGCACATGTGATGGATCATGGATGTACTTCTTCAGCATAGATACATGGAATACATTGTGAACATTACTGAGAGAAGGTGGAAGAGCCAACATATAAGGTACGGAGCCAACTCGAGCCAAGATCTCAAATGGGCCAATATATCTCGGACTTAGCTTGCCCCTTTTGTGGAATCTATGCAACCCTTTCGTAGGAGAGATTTTGAGGAACACTTTCTCCCCCTCTTGGAATTCAATGTCCTTCCTGTAATTGTCCGCAAAGCTCTTCTAGCATGATTGGGCTACTTTAATCCTTTCCCAAATGATATCAACCTTGTCACACGTCATCTGTATCATTTCTGGTCCAAGAATCGGTCGCTTACCTACTTCATCCCAATATGGGGGTGTTCTGCACTTTCTGCTATATAATGCCTGATACGGAGCCATCATAATGGTAGTTTGATGGTTATTATTACAAGTAAACTCCATGAGAGGTATATATTCTTCCCAACTGCCACACATCTCCATTGCACAGGCCCTGAGCATATCTTCCATTATTTGAATAGTTCGCTCTGACTGCCCATCGGTCTGTGGATGAAAAGTAGTACTCAAATGCACCTGTGTCCCTAAATCTTGCTGGAGACTCTTTTCAAATCTAGATGTGAATCTCAGGTCTCTATCTAACACAATGCTTACTAGTACTCCATGTAAACAAACTATGTTATCCATATAGAGTTGGGCTAATTTGATCATGGAGTAATTGGTCCTGATTGGAAGAAAATGAGCAGTCTTGGTAAGCCTGTCAACTACCACCCAAATTGCATCCATTCCCTTGGGTGTACGAGGTTATCCTGTGACAAAATCTATAGTGATCCTGTCCCATTTCTACTCCAATACGGGGAGTGGCTATAATGTACCATATGGTCAATGCCTTTCTGCCTTGACCTTCTGTCTGACACACGAGACATTTTGCTATATACAAGGCAATAGTTGTCTTTATTGTTGGCCACCAATAACTTTATTTAAGATCCTTATACATCTTTGTATTTCCAGGATGAAGTGAGTATTCGGAACTGCTTTCTTCACAATCTTATCCTATATTTCCATGTCATCAGGCACACATAGCCTATCCTAAAATAGTAATGTCCTATCATTGTCTATTGTGAAGTCAGGGTCATTCATTGTCTAATCTTAAATTTACAGCATGATCCTTCTTAGCTCAGGATCCAATGATTGTTTCATTATCACCTCTTGTCAGATGGATGGATGTACTTGTAAGGCTAACAAGGATATAGTCAACTGCTTAACATCATCTGACTGATGTTCTAGCTCCAAGGTTGCTCCCTCATATAGAAGGATTTCATCCATTAACACTGCCTCTTGTATTAGTTGTGGACTGACAGCTAAGTACGAAAGTGATACAGTCTAAGCCTTCCGACTTAGAGCATCGACCACCATATTTACCTAACCCAGGTGATACTGATCACAATCATAGTCCTTCATAAGATCAAGCCATCTTCTCTGCCTCATATTTAATTCCCGCTGGGTGAAGAAGTATTTAAGGCTTTTGTGATCACTATATATTTCACACTTCTCCCCATACAGGTAATGATGCCAAATCTTTAAGGCAAAGATGATTGCTACTAGTTTTAAATCATGAGTGGGGTAGTTCTTCTCGTACTCTTTGAGTTGCCTAGATGCATATGCTACCACCTTACCGTGTTGCATGAGAACACAACATAACTCTATCTTGGATGCATCAGTATAGACTGTCATCCCACCCGTACCATTTGGAATGGTTTATATAAAAGCTAACACTAACCATTTCTTTAGCTCTTGGAAGCTATTTTCACACTCCTTTGATCATTCAAACTTTGCACCTTTCCTGGTCAACTTAGTCATCGATGCCGAAATTCAAAACAAATGTTCGATAAAGCACCGGTAGGAGCCTGCCAAGCCTAAGAAGCTTCTGATCTCTGTTAGATTCTTGGCTGCTTCCCACTCTATTACAACTTTTATTTTTTTTTTTGGGTACACCTTGATCCCATTCTCAGACACCACATATCCTAAGAATCTTACTTGCTTGAGCCAAAATTCATATTTGCTGAATTTGGCATATAATTGTTGTTCCTTTAATCTTTGTAACACCATTCTTAGATGTTTTGCATGTTCTTCTTTCGACCTCGAGTAAATCAAGATGTCATCAATGAAAACAATGACCCACTTATCGAGGACATCCTAAAATACCCGATTCATTAAATCCATAAAACCAGCCAGTGCATTGGTTAACCCGAAAAGATAGCACTTAGAATTCATAATGACCATATCGGGTTCTAAAATTTGTCTTTGGTATATCACTGCTCTTTATCTTGAGTTGGTAGTAACCTGATCTAAGATCAATCTTTGAAAACACCCTAGCAACTTGCAATTGATCAAAGAGATCATCGAAGCTCGACAACGGATATTGGTTCTTAATCGTCAACTTATTCAATTCCTGGTAACCGATGCACATATGCAAACTACCATCTTTCTTCTTGACAAATAAGACTGGTGCACCCTAAGTTGAGACACTTGGGTGTATAAACCCCTTTTTCAGTAAATCTTACAGCTGTGTCTATAGCTCTTTTAATTCGGCTGGTGCCATTCTATACAGAGCTTTAGACACTGGGGCAGCTCCAGGAATTAGATCAATGGCAAATTCTAGCTCTCTGTCAAGCGGTAGGTGAGTTCGATCATCTAGAAAAATATCAGGGAATTCTTTGACTACTTCTAATTCCTTTAACAGAGTAACCTTTGTATCCACATCTAACACTAATGCAAGGTAGCCCTGACATCCATCTTCTAATAATTTCACCACTTGCAAGGTAGATATAATAATCTTTCTAGGTCGCCTTGATCTTTCAGCTTGATATACAAGCTCTACTCTTTCATCATCCTTCATCTTAACTTGTTTCTTGGCACACATCACATTTTCTCGATGAGCCGACAGCCAATCCATGCCCAGAATGATGTCAAAATTCTTCATATTGAATTTGATAAGTTGGGCATCCAGTTTCTTCCCATTAATCTCAACTGAACATGGCCCATAGACTTCTTCCAGCTATTCTACCGTGCCTATAGGAGTGCTAACCACTAACTTGCATTCTAAGGTCTTAGATGGCACATTAAGCTTCTTAGCAAATCTCTTAGACACAAATGATTGCGAAGCTCCAGAATCAGATAAGACATATGTAGGTATACCTGATATAGATAAGACACCTAGCATTGCATTGCATGTAAGTATGATAGGTTACTCAAATTTTAATCTCAAAGTCTTTTAATTAAAGTGTACCTGCTACTACTTTAGTACTAGCTTCACCTCTTCAGCTGTTAGGGAATACATCCTTCCCTGAGGTTGGTTTCCCTAAGTCAATGTAGGTCTAGCACAGGGTGCTGATTAGGCGGTGCCATTGCTTGGTACCAACAATCCTTGGTGAAGTGCCCATATGAATGACAATTATAGCATCAGTTCAGTGGTGCCTGAACCTAAACAAGAGCTCTCTGTACTGTTCCTGGTGCAACCAGAGGATGAGGGGGTCTCGGAGCCATAGGTATCATATTAGTGTTAGGGAGGAAAGATGTAGTGCCTAATCCACTAGTCAATCAGGAAGGATAACCCGACGGCCTATAGGTGGGATTATAGGAGTATGATCCACAAAAGCTCTTACTTGGGCCACCCGAATCAGCGTATGGGTTTGTCCTCTTCCACACTCCCAGTGTAAGGGATGGCTCTCCCTTTTGCTTGTCTTCCATTGTCTTGGATTTTTGCACAATCTGTGCATATTCAATTAAGTCCAATACCTCTAGCACCATACCAATAGATGTCTTCAACCCCTTACAAAATTTCTAGGCTTTTTCCTCAGCTGTCCTCATATAGCGAGGAGCAAAATAGAACAAACTTTCAAACTGTTGTTGATATTCACAGGCCTGCTTCCTTGAGTAAGTGCCATAAATTCTGCCTCTTTGTGATCTGTAAAGCTTTTTGGAAAGTAATTTGATAGGAACAATTCTTTGAATTGTTAAAGAATTGTTCCCAAGTAGGTTTAGGGTGAGTTGCCATCAATATAGGCTACAAATCTAGCTTCAAAGAAAATGTTTTCAAAATAGTATTCTAAGACATTATGGATGTGGCCTTCTCTTTATGGGTAACCAAGGTGCCCTCATTCATGCCCATCAAATATATCCAAACAATGAGAGAGAGCTCACTTGGGTATGCCTTTAATGTGATTGCTTAGTACATCAAAAGAAAGGGAGAAAAAAACTGAAAATTTAATTAAGATTGGTTATTGATGATTTATGTATGGTTGGTATGTTGGGGGAGAGATTGCTAATTACCTGCAAAATGATAGCCAACCCAGTAGAAGCAACATGATGTGTTCATAAGACTTCTTTAAGAGGTTGTAGATGGACACTGGCTTCTATTCCCCACTCTACTATGCCAAATACTTTCTCTAACTCTTGGATCCACTGGTCCAGTTCCAATAGGTCATTACCCTCCTCGGTGAAAATGGGTGGCATGTACCTCTTAAAAGATTCCACTACCTTCACTGTAGTCGTGGCTGGTGGATGATATGGTGGATAGTATGGATAAGGTGGAGGCATCATAAATGGCAGAGTGCCATATGTTGGAACTGAAGGGGTATCTCCTGATTGATCTTGAGGTGTGACCTCAGGTGGTGTTCCTCCAAGTTGTACTCCAACTCCTGACCCCACTGGAGGGTCCTGAGGAGTAACCCCTCTAGGAGGTTGACCCTATAGAGTAGGGTTCACATAATATTGCATAGCAGCCATAAAGGTTTGTTGCTACTAAAGCAATTACTACTGAAAAGCCCCTTGCGACTGTTGTATAAGTGTTGCCACATCACCAGGAGTGATGACATGTGGGGGACTTGGGATTTCGTTAACGGTTTAGTTGCCCTGAACATATTCCACATCATGATCCACTTGTGATGGTGGATGTGAGGTTTATCCCACAGGTCGAAGACCACGGGAAATGGGTGGCTGACCACGAGAGGTACCATTGGCACGACCACCGGATCTGGTGTGTACCATGGTGTTCTGTACCTAGATTATTTCAAAACACAAGCATTGATTGAGTGCCACAACATTTGTAAATATATCCACAATCAATGCATTTCATATCATAGGTTATATTGATGCACCACACCACACCACATATCCAAACATGCCCACATTAATTATCCATGCATAGTTTGGTCTCGCAACTATGGTTAACAATGCAGCGAAACACCCCCATTGCCATCTAATTGGGGCCTAAAAGGCACAAAACAATAAAAATCTCCAACACAGGCTAATTTGGGGCCTTGGTACTCAGACCAATTGGCAAGATCGATGAGCAAGGTTAGGCAAGGGCCCGTCGGTCTTAGGTCCATCAATCTCGTCCGAGACCGATTTAAAGGGGGTTTTTTTTTTAAACCCTTATTTCCTCTTCTTCTTTTCTTCTTTCCAATTTTGACTAGGGTGATTTGAGAGTCTCATCCTCTACTTTGACTCATAATCTCACTCATAAATCGGCATTCCAACTCCGCTTCATTTCCTCAATCTACAAGTTCTCCTTTTCTCCATTTTCTCTTTGAGGATCATGTTTCTCAGTGTTTTTTTCCATAGAACTTTAACCCTATCTATATATTACATCTTCTCCATGAAATATTTATATTTTTTGGAAATGTGGTGTTCCATTTATGCTTTCCATGATTTTTTGGTCTTGATTGACCGATTATAGATAGAAAAATCTCAAATTCTTGCCCTAAATTCTCTGTTTTAGGGTTTTATTCTTATTTTTCCTTCTTTACTTCAAATTGATGGTTCAAACGCTATTCCCCACTCTCAATGCACACACACTATAGTAGGGTAATCATTTCCATTTGTGTGTGCATAAGTTTCCTCTCTTTTGACATACACTTACCCCGTTATGGTCAAATGCTTAGAAATTTGGGGTGTTTTCTTCATTTCTTTACTTTTCACTATGAATGCAATTATCATAATGTCCATTCTCTATCAATGACTTGTAAAATAGTTTGAGTGATTTCATTGTGGGAATACATGCATTTTCCTTAGGATTGTCTCCAATTTTTTTACTCGTGCCTAATATGCATTGCCTTCAATCAAAATGTTTAGGGATTTCCATCCCTTTTCCTTAATCTAACTGTAATCATTTCCATCATTGTATTTATCACTCCCCCTTTAATTGCATTTGGATAATAAGTAGGTTCTTGCATCCATATGCTTCATTTCTATGTTTTTAATAGACACCCTAGACTCACTTATCCTTGCATACATTTCTTTACTGCTCTCAATTTCATCACTTAGCATCATTGCATTTTAGCATTGTTCATTGCATTTTGGGGTTTTTATTATCAATGTCTTTGCACATAGGGATCATCTCATGCCCCACATTTTTAAAAATACTGCTTATCACATTCTTTTCATATTCTCTATTCCTTCACTTACACACTTGTTACGGTCCTAGAAAAGCTCAACCCCATAAACCGGCTTACAACGTGAGGGCACCCAAGACCATATCAGCCCACATCAATTCCCATAGGAAACTGATGTGAGATAAGTTGATATGGGATCATAACATGCCACCTTCCAAACCCGACATCCACGATGGCCTACTCCAGATCAGGTAGCCTTTTCTAGGTGGCTCTCACTGTGTTCTAAGGTTTTCTATCTAGCAGTAGGTAGCCCTTTTCTAGCGGCTCTCACTTTGGCACCAGGTCACCCCTTCTGCATGTGGGTTGGGCCAAGGATCGGCTACTCTGATATCACAGTTACGATCCTAGAAGAACTCAACCCCATAAATTAGCTCAAAAGGTGAGGGGACCCAAGACCATATTAGCCCACATCAATTCCTATAGGAAACTGATGTGTGATTAGCCCCCATAAGCTGATATGGGATTGTAACAATACCTCTCTTTTGTGTTGTCAAGATGTCGTCTAGGAAAGGTAAGGAGATTGCCTTCTTCAAAAGGAGGAAGACTATTACCTCCCGGGGGAGGAATTCTACCCCAGGTTCTTCTTCATCATGGGCCTGGTCCATACGGAACCCTTTTATTGGTCCAACGAACTATGATGAAAGCTTATTCCATAGTATGGAGGTAGCTGTTGCCTGGTCTATATTTTTTGAGCCGCCGATCATGATGGAAAAGACAGTGGTGATTGAGGAATTTGTAGACTATCAGATGCTGGAGAGATTCACGGCCTTGGGTTGGGAACCCATGCTCTACCCTGACAGTCCATGCTACGTGAACTCTATCCGGTACTTCTACTGTAACTTAGAGGCTTCCTACAGGGATGGGCAGTACTCTCTTATCAGTCTGGTGAAGGGAGTAGACATTGTTTTGACTGTTGATTTACTAGTAGCCATTTTGGGTGTCTTAACAGAGGGCGCTCATTTTTACAACCCTCTAAGGATTAAGGCCGTGGGTCTAGATTTGAGCATTAGGATGCAGGAGGTCATCTTTGAGACCATATGTGGACAGAAGGATCATCCATTGTCTGAGGCTACTTGTAATGCAGCTGCCCAAGTTTTTGCATGCTTGGCTCAGTTCAACCTACTTCCTAGAGCAGGTCACAGGAACCAGGTAAACTTTATGACAGCTTACCTTGCATACTACATCTCTGTGGCCCTGGAAGGGGGTGCTTCCTGCCTTTGCCTCCCATATGTCATGATGAAGACCATGGAGTTTCACACTGCTCATTCTAATGACTCTGATTTTCCTTATGTGAGGTCACTCACCAAAGTCTTTAAGTACTTCCAAGTGGATTTGACTGGTGAGGATGGGAAGTACCCCGGGGATAAATTTACAAAGGAAAATCTGAAGAGGATGGGAGGCAAAAGAGCAAAAGGGCTAGAGGACATGCAGGCTGAGTACGTGAGTGAGGTGGATGAGGATTATTTCCCTCATCCATATGAGGAGATCGACGAGGAGGATATTCTAGAGGAGGTCTAGAGACTAGGGTTGCTGATCCACATTTTACAGTTCCACCACCACCTTTAAGTGGGGCTTTTGATTTTCAGAAATTGATGGATAGTATTGGTGCCCTGAAAGAGGGGTAACATCAGATTTTCGAGAAGATAGAGGAGAGTATCGCATGAGATTGGCAATATATCATAGGTTGGAGAGAATGGAAACTGATTTCCAGACCCTTACAAGGGACTTGGATGAGGTTTCCAAGGGCGTCACTACTGACTTCCGTAGAGTGCAAAGGGAAATGATCCTGATAAATGACCGGTTGGACTTCTTTGATTACAATTTCCATTGCAAGTTGTGGCCTAAGTAAGGGAGTTCATCCTTCGCACCCAGGGATGATCAATGAAGTAGTAGATCCTCCTCCACCCTCCTTTTCTATCTTCCTTTATGGTGATTTTGATATCTTTTGGTTGTATATTCTTGATACACTTTTATAGTTTGGAACTTGGGGGTATTCATGTGGAAGTATATAACTTTTGGCAAGGTTTTACTAGTTTCATTTATTCTGTTGTGGTTTTCTGGTGACAGTCTGTGTCACCCCCCTTTTGTATTTATCTTCAAGTATGTTGTTTATCAAGTGACTATCTTTGTAAAAATTTTTGGAAATTCAAAATAGCATTGTTATGCCGTCAAAATTTTCATTACTTTATGAATTTTGTTGGCTTGTGCAATCACCCAATTAATTTAAATTTATCAAAAATTTTGGCAGCACATGAGATGAAATGCAAATATCTAAACCTTTAACCTTATTACAGACTTTAGTCCCTTAAAGCTTTTCTGTTTATCCAACCCCAGGGTCCTATTATACAACATTGTGGGATCTACTTGTATGTTGTATGCGGGTAGAGCATCACGCTCTCATGCCACCGATTGTCAAACCCCGTCCCATGCAGAACCAGACCGATGACCGATTTAGCACATTTTAACCTAAAACCTACCAGGATCATCTGATATAGTAACCATAGCACAACATACACACACACTAAGTCAAACAAATCTTGTAATTCAGCAGAAGTCTTACATATATATGCTTGTAAATACCCCAATAATCTTGATACCCAAATTTTAATATATGATACATATACATGTGGGTCCATAGGCATAATATACCCACAAGAATTACAATTTAAATATCCAAAACATAAAGGGGTAACATTTCAAGAATAACCAAAAATAATCTGGTGTTGGTATCAGTGTTGCTGTCCTATAACACCACTATCACACTGGCACTCCGCCCCATGCCCGAGATCTTCCGGAACCCACCAGTCCTCGACTAGAAACTCCATGGTGGGTCCTCTCTAGCTCTTCGGCTAGATAAACTGTAAGATCAACTACAAATGGTGTGCACGTGAGATGAGCTCACTGGCCCAGTAAATGAAAGGAAAGACCACACAAGTATGCGCATTACAAATGAACCTATATGCGTGCAGTTCATTTTATTATCTTAGTCCACATAGAAAACAATTATAGGTCATAGGTCATATGCTACTCACAACCACAGTGCGTGTATGCTCCCGGTATGAGCTGCGAACCCCATCCCGTGATAAGCCCATAGGGTTGTTGGAGAAGGCTAGCCGTGGGTACCGAAAAGTAAAATGGGCCTTGCCTTACATTAAAGTAAAATGGGCCTTGCCTTGCATTAATTTAAAAGCAGTACGACTGGCCCTCTTATTATATCGCCAAAGTTATCGACAGTCCTAATGATCAGTCGGGCGTACTTTTAACTACCACCATTGGTATACAACCTCGGGCTTCCCCCCAGTGATATATCAAACACCTAAACCCCTACTAGGAAAGGTCGTAGCACAGGGATATGTCATTCCTAACCATATGCTCCTATGTGAGATAGTACAACTGCATAGTACCACTACGTCCCATATCACAGGCTACCAATGCATTCGTGTCCAAGCCGACTACTGCATCTAGTCTAGCAAAGCATCATATTCAATAGTCTAAAGTCATCCATATTAGGTAGTTAATAATAAAAGATATCAGCATGTCAAAATATAAATGAATTTCATCATGCACACGTCAATGCATGCAATGGCACTCGTGGATGACTAATCTACACAATAATAATATGATGACATGCTAGTCTACAACCAGAATGACATAATGCAATGTCCACTTCCCACTTACAAAATCATGCACAAGGATCACCTCCGATACGAGGAAGATCCGACGTGTGATGATGTGAGTTTCTAATACAACCTATCATGAAAAGAGTTGGATTTAGTATATCACCACTTTAGGGTTATAACCAATGAGGTATGATGATCTTAACATGTTTAGAATCACTATAGAAGGTTGCCCAACAAATTTGGGCCCAATCGAAATCTGAGAAGTCAAATCGGTAGGTTGACCGGTGGGCAAGGTACCCACCAATCCTTGCTCGCCTATCGAACCAATAGCTCTATTTGGACAGATAGGCTAAGAGCGACGGGCTTGGTCACCCACCAGTCTTCCTAGTCGGTTGAGCCTGCAACACACTCAGGACAGGCAGACGCTGGATTGGTGGGTCCCATCCATTTCTAGGAACCCACCACTCACAACTGAGATTTTGTTACTCTCTCTCACTCTTCATCCCACCTTGGGGAAACCAATATGGGTCAATTCGACCATGTTTTGAACAAATTTAAAGCTCCAAATCATGATTCTAACATAAATCTAAGGTGGATCCAAAGTCTCAAGTGTAGATCTTACCTCTTTGCTCAAAAAACATCTCAAAACCCTAAATCTTCTTTTTAGCTCAAGAGATCAACAAATGCTTCACAGATTTTGCAAGTCTTATCTAAATCCTTCATAAACAGCATATAGAACCTTTATTAAATATTAGATTCACATTCTTAATAGATCATAGCAAGATCCAAAGGATTTCTACCCAAATCGAAGGGTTTCACTTAGGGTTTCATAAGGGTTTAGGGAATATGGACTTTACTCACCTCAAATCATAGATCTCAAGATGAGGATCATTAATCTAGTGTTGGATACAAGAGATCTGACCCCAGTGATGCACAACGATCATCTCCTTCCCAGTTTTCTTCTTCCTTCCCCTGCCCTCTTTCTACCTTTTCTTTCTCTTCTTTACTTTTCTTAACTATTGCGTAAAACAATAAATGAGGTGAAAGAGAGGTAATAAATGCTATTTATAGTAAGGTAAAATATCTAATGATTAGAGTGGGAGGTCACAATGGTGGGTCCAACCCACCTATGACCACCCACTAGTTGGCCAAAACTTAGCCCAAACATTGGGATTTTTGATGGGACTCGGCCTCGACACGTATTTCACCCCCAGTGATAGATTAATACACATACTTGACCTAAAATTGGACTACATACCTTTATTATGCATACATGGCCTAGTGATATGTGTAAGTGCATGGCTTGGTTATGCGGACTTCACTAGGCACTGACTCCAACTCATTGGGCCAACCTGAGTTCAGAGTCACCCTTGTCACCATGCTTTATAAAATACCTGCCATGGCTCACTCGAGTTCAGGTCCTACAAGACAAGACCAAACCAAACCAACCGGACAATTAGACCAAGTTTAGAAAGTAGGCTATCACATATCTAGTTGAAGAGCTTGAGCCAAGACTCACTGTGGAGTTTCCAATGGAGGATTGGTGGGTCCCTGAAGATCTTTGGCATAAGGCCGAGTGCCCGTGCATGAGTTGTGTTGTTGGACAGCAGCATTGAATACCAACTCAGGATTCTGTTTGAATATTTTGTGATGTTACCTATTTTATACTCTATATGTTTAAATTGTAATTCTTTATGTATATATCACGCCACGGACTCATATGTAAATGTATTATGTAATATAATTTGGGTATCAAGAGTATTGGGGTTTTTACAGGCATATACAAGTAAGACTTTTGTTGAAATATAGAATTTGCTTTCTTAGTTGTGTGTATGTTGTGTAGTGGTTATTATGTCATATGATCCTGACAGGTTTTGGGTTAACAGGTGGTTAGCCTGGTCATCGATCCGGTGCTATGTGAACGGGCTTGGACAACTTAGCCCTATTGGGATGCAACCCAGAGAAGGATGCAAACTCTTCTAGAGCCCCCAAACTAGCTGTGACAGATTCACTAACAGCCTTTACAAACATCATAAGATCATCTGCAAAAATAAGATGGGACAGTTACACTGCTTTGCACCTAGGAAGAAGAATGATCTTCCCATCCACTACTAACTTCCTTCTAACTCTAGTGAACCCTTCCATTGTCATAGTGAAAAGGTAAGGTGATAGAGGATCCCCTTGCCTAATCCCCCTTCCCCCCATGAAGTATCCTACTGGACTTCCATTAACAAGAACTGAGAATGTAGGAGTAGTGAAATAAGCCTTGATCCAATTCATAGGTAGAGGAGGAAATCCCATTCTTCCCATAATCTCCAAAAGGAATTTTTTACTCAATGAGTCATATGCTTTATGTAAGTTTATCTTCAGCATTGCAGTAGGGTGAGCCCTTCTCTATTCAATATCTCTTACAATATTATAACAAATTAGAATATTATCAGGAATAGATATCTCTTTAATGAATGCTGACTGATTTTCACTAACCAGGTCCCCAATGACTCGTAACCTATTAGTGATAATTTTTGCAATAACCTTGTAAAAGATACTGCACAATGCAATCGGCCTAAACCCAGCAAATGATGCCCTCTGTTTTAATTTAGGGATTAGGCAAAGAAAAGTAGCATTAATAGAGGATGGCATAACAGCATTTCTAAAGAACCACTTGATAGCAATTGTAAGGTCCTCTCCGACAATTTTCCAAGAGTTTTTGAAGAAACTAGCACCAAATCCATCAGGTCCAAGAGCCTTTGTGCTCTTCATAGCAAACACAACCTTCATGATTTCATCATTAGAAACAGTTTTTTTCTAACATCTCTTGCTGGTCAATGGAAAGGGTACCACACAAAGGGATATCACTAGGATAGAATCCCACATCCTCCTGTTCAGCCCCAAACAGGTTCTTATAAAATTCAACAGTCACATTCTTAATAAGATTAGGCTCATCCAACAGCCCATTGCTTCCCTCAATTTCTAGAATGTTATTTCTATGCTGCCTTCCCCTCATTGCCTTATGAAAAAAAAATTGTTATTTCCATCTCCTAGCTGAAACCACTTCACTCTTGACTTCTCTTTGAGAAAGCTCTCCTCCCTCTTCAAAGCCTCCTATAATTTCTTTTTAGCCTCCTTTTCTTGACAAACTAGATTATCATCACCATGATTGGAAGAAATTTATCTTGAATATTAGAAATAACAGCTTCAACCTCTTTTACTGCCTTAAACACATCACTAAAATGTTCCTTATTCCACCCTTTCAATTCCTTCTTAACATTCCTCAACTTAGCAGCAAACCCAAGTAAAGGATCAAATAATTCTTCATTGGAAGATCCCAACCCCTTTTCAAAATATCCTTGAACTCCTCATGCTCTGTCCAAGTCTCAAAAAACTTGAAAGGTTTCGGTCCAAAGTTCTCCTCTAGAATATTCAAGAGTGTAGGACAGTGATCTGAGATTTCAGGATTCAAGAATGCTGCCTCAGAATATTTAAATTTATCAATCCATTCATTATTACAAAGCACCCTATCTAGCTTACAGTTGACTCTATTCAAATCACCTTTCCCATTACTCCAAGTAAATAAATTACCCGTCCATTTCAGATCAAACAAGTCAACATCAAATACACAATTATTAAACTCATCTACTAGACTCTGCCTAATCTCCTCCCCCCCTTTCTTTATATGTTGACCTCTCACCACATTGAAGTCCCCTAAAACAACTGAAGGAACTGACATTCCTTGAGAGAATTACACAATATCCCTCCATAATTCTCTCCTTTCCTCCACACTATTTGAGGCATACACAGCAGTGCACATAAACCCCAATGAAGTTCCTTTAATTTTTATCTTCATATGTATTAATTGGGATGTGAAAACGACACAGTCTACTGTAGATAAAGTGTCATCCCAACCCCCCCAAATTCAAGTAGCTTCCCCTACTCTACAATTATGCACATACTTCCACTCCCTCCTTAAAGCACTAAACACTGTAGTTATATTCTCTTCCTTCACCTTCTTTTCAATAAGAATCTCCAATTTTTTTTTTCTCCGCTATTAAATTCTTAACCCCCTTTGTTTTTCAGAAGCATTAAGCCCCCTCACATTCCACCATATGCAATTCATTTAATAGATTTGTTTGAAAGAGTACTCTGGACCCCACCAGTCGCCTTCATAGTTCAAACTTCTTGAATTGGTTTTTTCAAATGTGAATTGACCTCAATAAGCTGAGGTTAGAATGTCATCTTCTAGGCCACACCATTCTTCTCAAGAGATAGGGTTTTCCTAGTAAGTAAATTTAAATTGGAAGAAAATTTGAAAATGTACTTTAAATTGTTAAGCAAGTCACTTGATTAGTCAAAGAGTCACGACGAGACAATAACAGTCTAAGTCCAATAATCTCCAGTGTTTGCTAAGTAACTCAAACTTATGACTTTGGCTCTGATACTAATTGTTAGTCGGCATTTGCTCAGATACGAAATATTCTTTAATATGTTAAGAAAATAAGTTGAGTAGTCATAAAGTCACGATGAGACAATGATAGTTTAAGTCTAATAATCTCTAATGTTTGCAAAGTAACTCAAACTTATGGTTTTGGCTCTGATACCAATTGTTAGTCTTATGATTTTTTCTCTGACAAAATGTACTTTAATTTGTTAAGAAAATCAATGGATTAATCATAGAGTAATGACGAGAAAATGACAGTCTAATTCCAATAATCTCTAGTGTTTGCTAAGTAACTCAAACTTAAGGCTTTGGCTCTATTACTAATTGTTAGTAGACGTTTGCTTAGATACAAAATATGCTTCAATTTGTTAAGCAAGTCAGTTGATTACTCAAAGAGTCACGGAGAGACAATGATAGTTTAGGTCTAATGATCTCTAGTGTTTGCAAACTAACTCAAACTTATGGCTTTGGCTCTGATACCAAATATTAGTCTTACGATTTTTTCTCTGATACCAAATGTAATTTAATTTGTTAAGTAAGTCAGTTGATTGGTCATAGAGACAATGAAACAATAATAGTCTAATTTCATTAATCTCCAGTTTTTTCTAAGTAACTCAAACTTATGGCTTTGGCTCGGATACCAATCGTGAAAGTTACCTTGCTCACCAGGAGGTTTCAAGTTTGAACCTCCTGGCTGTTACCTACTAATCTCCCTACCTGTAAAAAAAAAAAAATACTAGTTATTAGTCTTAGAAATTGTTCTGCGATACCAATTGTACTTTAATTTATTAAGCAAGTCAGCTAATTAGTTATAGAGTCACAATGAGGCAATAACAGTTTAAGTCCAATGGTCTCATATGTTTGTTAAGTATCTCAAACTTATAGCTTTTGCTTTGATACCAATTGATAGTCTTACATTCTTTTCTCTGATACCAAATTTACTTTAATTTGTTAAGTAAGTCAGTTGATTAGTCATACCTTCATGACAAGACAATGATAGTCTAATTCTAATAATCTCCTATGTTTACCATGTAACTTAAATTTATGGCTTTGGCTCTGATACCAATTGTTAGTCGTACGATTTTTTCTCTGATACCAAATGTACTTTAATTTGTTAAGCAAATCAGTTGATTAGTCATAGAGTCACCACGAGAAAATGATAGTCTAAACTATAGTACCTAAACTTTAGAGTCTGATACCAATTTTTAGTCTTACAAATTTTTCTCTGATACCAAATGTACTTTAAGTTGTTAAGCAAGTCAGTTGATTAGCTATAGCTTCATGATGAGACAATGATAATCTAATTCCAATAATCTCTAGTGTTTGCTATGTAACTCAAACTTATGTCTTTAGATCTGATACCAATTGTTAGTCTTATAATTTTTTCTATGATATCAAATGTACTTTAATTTGTTAAGAAAGTCAATTGATTAGTCACAAAGTCACCACGAGAAAATGACAGTTTAATTCCTACAATCTCTAGTGTTTGTTAAGTAACTCAAATTAAGGCTTTGGCTTAGATACCAATTGTTAGTCTTACAGTTTTTTTTCTGATACGAAATGTACTTTAATTTGTTAAGCAAGTTAGTTGAAACCTTAAAACCTAAACCCTAAACACTACACCCTACACCCTAAACCCTAAAACCTAAAACACAAATCCCCAAACCCTAAACTATAAACACTAAACCCTAAACAAGAAAACCAAAACCCTAAAACCTACACTCTAAACCCAAAACCCCAAAACCCTAATCCTTAAACCTTAAACCCAAAACCCTAAATCCTAAGGCATAAACCATAAACCCAAAACCCTAAGTGTAAAACCCAAGCCTAAAAACCAAAACTTCAAACCCAAAAACCCAAATCGTCAAACCTTAAGCCCAACACCCTAAACTCTAAACCATAAACCCTAAACCCAACACCCCTAACACTAAACCCTAAACCTTAAACTAAAGCTTAAACAATAAACCCTAAAACCCTAATCCCTACATCTTAAACCCTAATACACCCTATACCCTAAACCCTAAATCCTAAAACCTTAATCACCTAAACCCAAAAACCCAAATCCTTAAATTCTTAGCCGAAAACCCTAAAACATTAAACCTAAACCTGATACCCTAAACTCTAAACCCCAAAACCAAAACCCTAAATTCTAAAGCCTAAACTTGAAACCCTAAACCTTATACCCGAAACCCGAAGCCCTAAACCCTAAACGTAAAACCCAGTACCGTAAACCATAAACCCCAAACCATGAATCATAAACTCTAATCTCAAAACTCTAAACCTTAAACCATTAACCCAAGACACTAAACCCTAAACCCTAAACCCTAAACCCTAAACCCTAAACCCTAAACCGTTAACCCAAAACCCTAAACCTAAAACCCTAGACCCAAATCCCTAAAGCCTAAACCCAAACCCCAAACCCCAAACCTTGAACCCTAAACCCTAAACCCTAATACCTAAACCCTATACATTAAACCCTATAGCCTAAAGCATATACCCTAAACCGACAACCCTAAGCCCTACTCCCTAAATCCTAAAGCCTTATCCCTAGACCCTAAAACCCAAACCCTAAAACCTAAATCCTCAAGCCCTATACCCTACAACCTAAACCCAAAACCCCAAACTCTAAACCCAAAACCCAAAACCCTAATCCCTAAACCTAATCCTTAAACACAAAACCCTAAACCTCGAAACCTAATCCCTAAACCCTACACCCTAAAACCAAAAACCAAAAACCGAGAAACCTACACCCTAAACCGTAAACCCAAAAACACTAATTCTTAAACCCTAAGCCCAAAACCAAAAACCCTAAACCATAAACTCTAAATCCTAAACCTTATACCCCAAATCCCAAACCCTAAACACCAAACCTCAAACCCTAAGCCCCAAACCCCAAACCCCAAACCCCAAACCCTAAACCCTAAACCTTAAACCAAAAACCCAAAAACCCAAAAACCTAAACCCTAAACCCTAAACCCTAAACCATAAATCCTAAGCCCTAAACCCAAAACCTTAAACACTAAACCCAAAACCATAAAGCCTAAACCCCAAACCCAAAATCCCAAACCTTAAACCCTAAACCTTAAAACCTAATCCCTAAACCCCAATCCTTAAATACTAAACCCTAAACCTTAAACCCTTAACCCAAAACCTTAAAACCTAAACCCTAAACCCTATACCCTAAACCCTAAAACCAACCCAAAGCACTAAACCTTAAACGCTCAACCATAAACCCTATACCCCAAATACAAAACCCTAAAGCCTAAACCCCTAAACCTCTATCCCTAAACCCTAAACCTTCAACGCTAAACCCTAAACCAAAAACCGTAAACCCTAAATCCTTAACTTTAAAACCTAAACCCAAAAAAACCCTACACCCTATACCCTAAACCCCTAATACCTAAACCCTTCCTAAGCCTTAAATCCTAAACCCTAAACATCAAAACTGAAACCCTAAACCATAAACCTTAAATCCTAAATCCCACACCCAATACGAAAAAAAATCCAAAAACCTAAACCCTAAACCCTAAACCCTAAACCTTAAACCATAAACCTTAAACCTTGAAACCTAAATCCCAAAACATAAAACCCAAAACCTAATAACCTAATCCTTAAACCATAAACTCTAAACCAGAAAACAAAAACCTTATAACCTACAAAATATACCTAAAACCCCAAAACCCTAATCCTTAAACCCTAAGCCCAAAACCCTAAACCCTAAACCCTAAACCATAAACCCAAACCCAAAACCCTAAGCCCTAAACCCAAAACGCTAAACCCAAAACCCCAAATCCTAAACCGTTAGCCCAAAACGCTAAACCCTAAACCCAAATCCCTAAATCCTACACCCAAACCCTAAACACAAAACCCTAAACCCTAAACCATTATACCTAAACCCTATACCCTAAACCCTAAACCCTAAAGCATATACTCTAAACCAACAACCCAAAGCCATACACCCCAAACCTTAAACACTAAAACCCTAAATCCCGAACCTATATCCCTAGACCCTAAAACCCTAACCCTAAAACCTAAACCATAAAGCCCTATACCCTACAACGGAAACCGAAAACCCCAGACCCTAAACCCAAAACCCTAAACCCTAATCCCTAAACCTAATCCTTAAACACTAAACCCTAAACCTTAAAACCTAATCCCTAAACCCTACACCCTATACACTAAACCCTAAACACTAAATCCCTAATCCGTAAAGTCTAAACCCTAAAACCAAAAACCTAAAAGCTACACACTAAACGCATAACCCAAAACCCCTAATCCCCAAACCCTAAGCCCAAAACCCAAAACCCAAAACCCAAAACCCAAATCCCAAAACCATAAACCCAAAACCCTAAACCTTATACCCCAAACCCAAAACCCTAAACCCTAAACCAAAAACCCTAAGCCCTAATCCCCAAACCCAAGCCCTAAACCCTAAACCCTAAACCCTAAACCCTAAACCCTAAACCCTAAATCCTAAGCCCTAAACCCTACACCCTAAAGCCTATACCAAAAACCCGCAACCCGCAACCCGCAACCCTAAACCCAAAAACCTTATCCCTAAACCCTAAACCCTAAATCCTATGCCCTAAACCCAAAACCCTAAAGCCTATACGCTAAACCCTCAACACTACACCCCAAAACCTAAACCTTAAAAACTAAAACCCTAAACCCTTATCCCTAAAACCTAAGCCCCTTACCCTAAAACCTAAACCCGAATGCCCTATACCCTAAAACCTAATCCCAAAACACTAAACCCAAAACCCTAAACCCAAAACCCTAAATGCTAACAGTTAACCCAAAACCCTAAACCCAAAACCCTAAATGCTAAACAGTTAACCCAAAACCCTAAACAATAAACCCAAATCCCTAAAGCCTAAACCCCAAACCCTAAATCCAAACCTTAAAACCGAAACCATAATTCCTAATCCCTAAACCCTAAACTATAAATACTAAACCCTAAACCTAAAACCTTAAAACTTAAACCCTAAACCCAAACCCTAAACCCTAAAACCAGAAACACTTAAACCCAAACCCTAAACGCTAAACCTAAAACCCTAAACCCTAAACCCTAAACCCTAAACCCTAAACCCTAAACACAAAACCCTAAAGCCTAAACCCCAAACTCTAGACCCCAACCCGTAACCCCTAACCCTAAAAGCCTAATCCCTAAGCCCTAAACCTTCAACACAAAACCCTAAACCTTAAACCCAAAACCCCAAACCCTAAACGCTAAACCTTAAAACCTAAACCACTAATACCGAAACCCTAAACCCTAAACTCTAAACCTTAAACCTAAACCCTAAACCCTAAACCTTAAACCCTATATCCTACACCCTATACCCAAAACCCTAAACCCTAAAACCCGAATACCTAAACCCTAAACCCTAAGCCTTATAACCTAAACCCTAAACCCCAAAACCCTACGCCCTACACCATATACCCAAAAGCCTAAACACTAAAACACTAATCCCTAAACCCTAAACCCTAAACCCTAAACCCTAAAACAAAAACACTATAACCTACATAATAAACCTAAAACCCCAAAACACTAATCCTTAAACACAAAGCCCAAAACCCAAAACCCTAAACCCTAAACCATAAACCTAAACCCAAAACGCTAAACCCTAAACCCGAATCCCTAAAGCCTAAACCCAATCCCTAAACCCTAAACCCCAAACCCTAAACCCTAAACCCCAAACCCTAAACCCTAAACCCTAAACCCTAAACCATTACACCTAAACCCTATACCCTAAACCCAAAACACTAAACCCCAAAGCCTATACCCAAAATGCAACACCTAAGCCCTACACCCCAAACCCTAAAACCTAAAACCCTAAATCCTAAACCCTAATCCCTGGACCCCAAATCCCTAACCCTAAAACCTAAACCCTAAACCCAAAACCCAAAACCCTAATCCCTAAACCTAATCCGTATACACTAAACCCTAAACCATACAACCTAATCCCTAAACCCTACACCCTATATGCTAAACCCTAAACACTAAATCCCTAATCCCTAAACCATAAACCTTAAAACCAAAAACAAAAAACCTACACCCTTAAACCTCAACCCAAAAACCCAAATCCTTAAACCCTAAGCCGAAAACCCAGAACCCAAAACCCTAAACCCTAAACCCTAAACCGAAAATCCTAAGCCCTAATCCCCAAACCCAAGACCCTAAACCCTAAACACTAAACCCAAATCCTTAAACCCAAAGCCTTATAAACCCAAAAGCCAAAAACCTAAACCCTAAAACCTAAGCCCTAAATCATAAGCCCTAAACCCTAAATCCTAAAGCCTATGCCCCAAACCCTCAACCCTAAGCCCAAAAACAGAAGCCCAAAACCCTAAACCCCAAATCCTAAGCCCTAAACCCTAAACCCTAAACCCTAAACCCTAAACCCTAAACCCTAAAGCCTATACACTAAACCCTCAACACTACACCCCAAACCCTAAAGCCTAAAAACCAAAACCCTAAACCCTTATCCCTAAAACCTAAGCCCCTTACCTTAAAATCTAAACACAAAAGCCCTATACCCGAAAACCTAAACCCAAAACAGTAAACCCTAAACCATAAACAGTTAACCCAAAACCCTAAAAACTAAACCCAAATCCCTAAAGCCTAAACCCCAAAAACTAAATCCCAAACCTTAAAGCCCAAACCACAAACCCTAATCCCTAAACCCTAAACCTTAAACCATAAACCCGAAACCTTAAAAACTAAACCCTAAACCTTAAACCCTATGCCCTAAACCCTAAAAGCCAAAACCCTAAAGCCCAAACCCTAAATGCAAGACCCAAAACCCTAAACCCTAAACCCTAAAAACAAAACCCTAAAGCCAAAACCCCAAATTCTAAGGCCCAAACCCTAACCCCAAAACCCTAATCCCTAAACCCTAAACCTTCAACACTAAAACCTTAAACCCTAAACCCTAAACTCAATACCCTAAACCCTATACCCTAAACCCCTAATACCTAAACCCAAAATCCTAAACCGTAAACCCCAAACCCTAAACCTTAAAACCCTAAATCCTAAACCTTAAACCTTAAACCCTAAATCATACACCCAATACCCAAAACCCTATACCCTAAAACCCTAAACCCTAAACCCTAAACCCTAAACCTCAAACCTTAAACCCTAAACCGTAAAACCTAAACCCTAAAACTTAAAACCTAAAACCCAAATACCTAAACCCTAAACCCTAAACCCTAAACCCTAAACCCTAAACCCTAAAACCCTAATCCGTAAACCCTAAACCCTAAGCCATAAAACCAAACCCCAAAAACCTACACCCGAAATCCAAAACCTAGAAACCATAGGCCCAAAACCCTAAACCCAAAACCATAACCCTAAACCCTAAACACAAAACCATAAGCCCTAAACCCCAAACCCCAAACCCCAAACACCAAACTCCAAACCCAAATCCCAAAACCCTAAACCATAAACCCTAAACCCTACACCTTAAACCCCAAACAAAAAACCTAAAGACTAAACCACAAACTTTAAACCCCAAACCCTAAAACCTAAACCCTAAACACTAAACCCCTATTTCCATAAACAGTATGCCTTAAAAACTAAAACCTAAACCCTAAACCATAAACACTACACCCTATACCCCAAACCCTAAACTCTAAAACCCTAATACCTAAACCCTAAACCCTCAACCTTATAACCTAAACTCTAAACCCTACACCCTACACCATTTACCCGAACCCTAAACCGAAAACCCTAAAACCCTAATCCTTAAACCCTAAGCCAAAAACCCTAAACCCTAAACCATAAACCTAAACCCAAAACCCTAAGCCCTAAACCTCGAACCCCAAACACTAAACCCTAAACCCTAAACGGTAATCCCTAAACCCTAAATCTTAAACCCTAAATGCAAAAACCCAAACCCAAAACCCAAAAACCTAAACCCAAAACACGAAACCCAAAACTGTAAATCATAAACCCAAGTCCATAATGCCTAAAACCTAAACTTTAATCCCAAAACCTTAAATATTAAACCCTAAACCTTAAACCATAAACCTGAAACCTTAAAACCTAAACCCTAAACCCTATGCCATAAACCCTAAAAGCAAAAACCCTAAAGCCCAAACCCTAAATGCAAGAGCCAAAACCCTAAACCCTAAACACAAAACCCTAAAGCCAAAACCCCAAATTCTAAGCCCCAAACCCTAACCCCAAAACCCTAATCCCTAAACCCTAAACCCTAAACCTTCAACACTAAAACCTTAAACCCTAAACCCTAAACCCTAAACCCTAAACCCAATACCATAAACCCTATACCCTAA
Organism: Macadamia integrifolia; assembly: GCF_013358625.1. Classification (NCBI taxonomy): domain Eukaryota; kingdom Viridiplantae; phylum Streptophyta; class Magnoliopsida; order Proteales; family Proteaceae; genus Macadamia; species Macadamia integrifolia. The sequence continues at coordinate 34,155 of NW_024870510.1, read as the reverse complement.
ACCCAATACCCTAAACCCCTAATACCTAAACCCAAAACCCTAAACCGTAAACCCCAAACCCTAAACTTTAAAACGTAAACCCTAAACCCTAAACCTTAAACCCTAAATCATACACCCTATACCCAAAACCCAATACCCTAAAACCCTAAACCATAAACCTCAAACCCCTAAACCTTAAACAATTAAGCCAAAACTGTAAACCCTAAACCCTAATCCCTAAATCATAAACCCCAAACCCTACACCCTATACACTATACCCTAACCACTAAACCCTAAATCCCTAATCCTATAAACCCCAAAACCAAATCCATAAACCCTAAGCCTAAAACTCTAAACCCTAAACCCTGAACCCTAAACCCTAAACCCTAGACCCTAAAACGTAAACCCAAAATCTTAAACCCAAAACCCTAAACTCTAAACCCTAAACACTAAACACTAAACCCTAAACCATATATCCTATACCCTAAACCCTAAACCCTAAACCTTAAACCAAAAATCCTAAACCCTAAATCCTAAACCCAAAACCCTTAACCCAAAACCCTGAACCTTAAACCTAAAACCCCAAGACCTAAACCCCAAACCCCAAACCCCAAACCCCATACCCCAAACGCCAAACTCCAAACCCTACACCCGAAACCCTAAACCCAAAACTGTACTCCCTAAACCCTAAACCTTAAACCCTAAACCCAAAATTCTAAACTCAAAACACTAAACCCAAAACCATAAACCCTAAATCCTAAACCTAAATCCGAAACCCCAAACCCTAAACCCAACACTCTAAACTGTTATGCTAAACCCAAAACTCTAAACCAAAAACACTAAACCCTAAACCCTAAACCCTAGACCCTAAACTCTAATCTCTGAACCCAGAACCCTGAACCTTGAACCCTGAACCCTAAACCCTAAAGCCTATACCCTATGCCCTACTCCCAAACCCTAGCCCCTAATACCCTAAACCTTAAACCCTTATCCCTAGACCTTAATCCCTGTACCCTAAAGCCAAAACCTAAAACACTAAACCAAAACCCAAAACAGTTAACCAAAACCCTAAACCCTAAACCCAAAACCTAACGCCGAAACCCCAAACCCTAGAACTTAAACCCTAAACCCTAAACCTTGAAACCTAATCCCTAAACCCTACACCCTATATGCTAAAACTTAAACCCTAAAACCCTAATCCCTAATCCCTAAACCCTAAACCCTAAACCAAAAAACGAAAACCCTAAAGCCTACACCCTAAACCCTAAACCCTAAACCAAAAACCCTAATCCTCAAACCCTAAGCCAAAACACTAAAACCAAAACTCTAATCCCTAGACCCTAAATCTTAAACATTAAGCCCTAAACTCTAAACCCAAAAACATAAACCCTAAACCCTAAACCCTAAACACTAAACCCTAAACCCTAAACCCCAAACCCTGAAACCCTAATCCCTAAACACTAAACCCTCTAACCTAAACCCCAAACCCTTAACCCCAAACCCTAAACCCAAAACCCTGAATCCTAAACCCCAAACCCTAAACCCTAAACATTGAACCAAAAATCGTAAAACTAAACCCAAAACCCTGAATCATAAACCGTACACCTAAAATCATAAACCCAAAACCCTAAACCCGAAAGCCTAAGTCCTATACCCTAGACCCTAAGCCCTAATTCAAACACCCTACCCCGCAAACCCTAAACCCTAAACCCTAAACCCGAATACCTAAACCCTATACACTAAACCCTAAACCCAAAATCCTATACTCTAAGCCCACCAAACCCAACACTGTAAAACCCTAAATCCTAAACCCTTATCCCCAGACCCTAAAACCCTAACCCTAAAACCTAAACCCTAAAGCCCTGTACCCTATAACCTAAACCCAAAACCCCAAACCCTAAACCCAAAACCCTGAACCCTAATCCCTAAACCTAATCCTTAAACACTAAACCCTAAACCTTCAAACCTAATCCCTAAACCCTACACCCTAGACGCTAAACCCTAAACATTAAATTCCTAATCCCTAAACCCTAAACCTAATACCAAAAACCTAGAAACCTATACCCTAAACCCTAAACCCTAAACCCAAAAACCCAAATTCTTAAACCTTAAGCCCTAAACCCTAATACCAAAACTTTATACACTAAACCCTAAACCCTAAACCCTAAAGCCTATACCCTAAACCCACAACCCAATGCCCTAGACCCTAAAACTCTAAATCCTAAACCCTTATCCCCAGACCCTAAAACCCAAACCCTAAAACCCAAACCCTAAAGCCCTGTACCCTATAACCTAAACCCAAAACTCCAAGCCCAAAACCCAAAACTCTGAACCATAATCCCTAAACCTAATCCTTAAACACTAAACCCTAAACCTTGAAACCTAATCCCTAAACCCTACACCATAGATGCTAAACCCTAAAAATCCCTAAACCCTAAACCTTAAACCCAAAAACCCTAATTCTTAAACCCTAAGCCCAAAACCCAAAACCCTAAACCCTAAACCATAAACCCTAAACCCTAAACCCTATACCCCAAACTCAAACCCTAAACCCTAAACCTAAAACCCTAAGACCTAAACCCCAAACCTCAGAACCTAAACCCTAAACCCTAAACCCTAAACCATAAACCCTAAACCCTGAACCCTATACCCCAAACTCAAACCCTAAACCCTAAACCAAAAACCCTAAGACCTAAACCCCAAACCTCAGAACCTAAACCCTAAACCATAAACCCTAAACCCTGAACCTTATACCCCAAACTCAAACCCTAAACCCTAAACCTAAAACCCTAAGCCCTAAACCCCAAAACCCCAGAACCTAAACCTTAAACCTTAAACCCTAAACCCTAATCCCTAAACCCAAACCCTTAATACCAAAACCCAAAAACCTAAACCCTAAACCCTAAATCCTAAGCCCTAAACACAAAACCCTAAACACTAAACCCAAAACCATAAAGCCTAAACCCCAAACCCAAAATCCCAAACCTTAAACCCAAAACCATAAACCCTAATCCCTAAACCCTAAACCCTAAACCCTAAACCCTAAACCTCAAACCCGTAACCCAAAACCTTAAAATCTAAAAATACCCAAAACCCTAAACCTTAAACCCTAAACCCTAACAGAAAACCCTAAAGCCTAAACCCAAAACTCTAAAACCCTATCCCTAAACCCTAAACCTTCAACACTAAAATCTAAATCCTAAACCTTAAACCTTAAACCCTAAACCCTAAACCTTAAAACCTAAACCCTAAACCCTAAACCTTAAACCCTAAATCCTACACCCAATACCCAAAACCCTATACCCTAAAACCCTAAAACCCTAAAACCTAAACCCTAAACCCTAAACCCAAAACCATAAACATTAAACCCTAAAACTTGAAACCAAAAACCCTAATACCTAAACCCTAAACCCTAAAACCAGACACCCTAAACCATAAACCCGAAACCCTAAAACAAAAACCCAAAAACCTAGAAACCCTAATCATCAAACCCTAGGCCCAAAACCCAAAATCCTAAACCCTAAATCCTAACCCAAAACCCTTAACCCAAAACCCTGAACCTAAAACCTAAAACCCCAAGACCTAAACCCAAACCCTAAACCCGAAACCCCAAACCCTACACCCTACACCCGAAACACTAAACCCAAAACTGTACTCCCTAAACCCTAAACCTTAAACCCTAAACCCAAAAACCTAAACTCAAAACACTAAACCCAAAACCAAACCCTAAATCCTAAACCCTAAATCCGAAACCCCAAACCCTAAACCCTACACCCTGAACCCTGAACCCTGAACCCCGAACCCTAAACCCTAAAGCCTATACCCTATGCCCTACTCCCAAACCCTAAACCCTTATCCCTAGACCTTAATCCCTGTACCCTAAAGCCAAAACCTAAAACACTAAACCAAAACCCAAAACCGTTAACCAAAACCCTAAACCCAAAACCTAACGCCGAAACCCCAAACCCTAGAACTTAAACCCTAAACCCTAAACCTTGAAACCTAATCCCTAAACCCTACACCCTATATGCTAAAACTTAAACCCTAAAACCCTAATCCGTAATCCCTAATCCCTAATCCCTAAACCCTAAACCCTAAACCCTAAAACAGAAAAAGAAAACCCTAAAACCTACACCCTAAACCCTAAACCCTAAACCAAAAACCCTAATCCTTAAATCCTAAGCCAAAACCCTAAAACCGAAACCCTAATCCCTAGACCCTAAATCTTAAACATTAAGCCCTAAACTCTAAACCCTAAAACATAAACCCTAAACCCTAAACCCTAATCCCTAAACCCTAAACCCTAAACCCTAAACCTCAAACCCGTAACCCAAAACCTTAAAATCTAAAAATACCCAAAACCCTAAACCCTAAACCCTAAACCCTAACAGAAAACCCTAAAGCCTAAACCCAAAACTCTAAAACCCTATCCCTAAACCCTAAACCTTCAACACTAAAATCTAAATCCTAAACTTTAAAACCTAAATCCTAAACCATACACCGTAAACCATATAACCTATACCCTAAACCCCTAATACCTAAACTCTAAACTTAAACCCTAAACCCTAAACCTTAAAACCTAAACCCTAAACCATAAACCTTAAAACCTAAATCCTACACCCAATACCCAAAACCCTATACCCTAAAATCCAAAAACGTAAACCCTAAACCCTAAACCTTACACCATAAACCTTAAACCTAAAAACCTAAACCCCAAAACATAAAACCTAAAACACTAATACCTAAACCCTAAAGCCTAAATCCTAAAAACCTAACCCCTAAACCCTAAAACCTAAACCCTAAACCCTAAACCCTAAAACTAAAACCCAAAAACCTACACACTAAACCCTAGACCCCAAAACCCAAATTCTTAAACCCTAAGACCAAAACCCAAAACCCAAAACCCTAAATCATACACCAAAAACCCTAAACCTTGTACCCCAAAACCCAAAAATTCTGAACCAAAAACTCTAAGCCCTAAATCCCAAAACCCAGACCCTAAACCCTAAACCCTAAATCATAAGCACAAAACCCTAAACCATAAAGCCTATACCCTAAACCCTTAACCCTAAACCCTGCACCAAAATCCCTAAATCCTAAAAACCTAAACCTTAAACCCTTGTCACTAAAACCTAAACCCCTTTCCCTTAAACCAAAACCCTAATGCTCTATACCCTAAAACGTAAATACAAATCCCTAAACCCTAAACAGTAAACCCAAAACCTTAAACACTAAAACCAAAACCATTAAGCCTAAACCCCAAACCCCAAATCCCAAGCTTTAAACCCTAATCCCTAAATCTTACCTTAAATACTAAACCCAAAACTTTAAACCCTTAACCCAAAACCTTAAAACCTAAACCCTAAACCCTAAACCCTAAACCCTAAACCCTATACCCTAAACCCTAAAACCAACCTTAAACCCCCAACCTTGAATGCTAACCCTAAACCCAAAACCCTCAACACAAAACTCTAAAGCCTTAAATCCCAAACTCTAAACCCCTATCCCTAATCCCTAAACCTTCAACACTAAACCCTAAACCATAAACCCTAAACGCTAAACTTTAAAACCCAAACCCTAAACCCTACAACCTGTACCCTAAACTCTATACCCGAAACCCCTAATACCTAAACCCTAAATCTTAAACCTTAAACCCTAAACCCTAAACCTTAAAACCTAAACCCTAAACCCTAAACCCTAAACCTTAAACACTAAATCCTACACCCAATACCCAAAACCCTATACCCTAAAACCCTAAAACCTAAACCCTAAACCCTAAACCCAAAACCATAAACATTAAACCCTAAAACTTAAAACCTAAAACCCTAATACCTAAACCCTAAACCCTAAAACCAGACACCCTAAACCATAAACCCGAAACCCTAAAACAAAAACCCAAAAACCTAGAAACCCTAATCCTCAAACCCTAGGCCCAAAACCCAAAATCCTAAACCCTAAATCCTAACCCAAAACCCTTAACCCAAAACCCTGAACCTTAAACCTAAAACCCCAAGACCTAAACCCCAAACCCCAAACCCCAAACCCCAAACCCCAAACCCTACACCCGAAACACTAAACCCAAAACTGTACTCCCTAAACCCTAAACCTTAAACCCTAAACCCAAAAACCTAAACTCAAAACACTAAACCCAAAACCATAAACCCTAAATCCTAAACCCTAAATCCGAAACCCCAAACCCTAAACCCTACACCCTGAACCCTGAACCCTGAACCCTGAACCCTAAACCCTAAAGCCTATACCCTATGCCCTACTCCCAAACCCTAAACCCTTATCCCTAGACCTTAATCCCTGTACCCTAAAGCCAAAACCTAAAACACTAAACCAAAACCCAAAACCATTAACCAAAACCCTAAACCCAAAACCTAACGCCGAAACCCCAAACCCTAGAACTTAAACCCTAAACCCTAAACCTTGAAACCTAATCCCTAAACCCTACACCCTATATGCTAAAACTTAAACCCTAAAACCCTAATCCCTAATCCCTAATCCCTAATCCCTAATCCCTAAACCCTAAACCCTAAACCCTAAACCAGAAAACGAAAACCCTAAAACCTACACCCTAAACCCTAAACCATAAACCAAAAACCCTAATCCTTAAACCTTAAGCCAAAACCCTAAAACCGAAACTCTAATCCCTAGACCCTAAATCTTAAACATTAAGCCCTAAACTCTAAACCCTAAAACATAAACCCTAAACCCTAAACCCTAAACCCTAAACCCTAAACCCCAAACCCCAAACCCTGAAACCCTAATCCCTAAACACTAAACCTTCTAACCTAAACCCCAAACCCTAAACCCTCTACGCTAAACCCCAAACCCTAAACCCAAAACCCTGAATCCTAAACCCCAAACCCTAAACCCTAAACATTGAACCAAATATCGTAAAACTAAACCCAAAACCCTGAATCATAAACCGTACACCTAAATACATAAACCATAGACCCTAAACCCAAAACCCTAAACCCCAAAGCCTAATCCTTAAATCCAAAACCCTAAACCCTAAACCCGAAAGCCTAAGCCCTATACCCTAGACCCTAAGCCCTAATCCAAACACCCTACCCTGCAAACCCTAAACCCTAAACCGTAAACCGAAAGCCTAAACCCTAAACCCTAAACCCTAAACCCTAAACCCTAAACCCGAATACCTAAACCCTATACACTAAACCCTAAACCCTAAATCCTATACTCTAAGCCCACCAAACCCAACACCGTAAAACCCTAAATCCTAAACCCTTATCCCCAGACCCTAAAACCCTAACCCTAAACCCTAAACCCTAAACCCTAAACCTAAAAACCCTAATTCTTAAACCCTAAGCCCAAAACCCAAAACCCAAAACCCTAAACCATAAACCCTAAACCCTGAACCCTGAACCCTATACCCCAAACTCAAACCCTAAACCCTAAACCTAAAACCCTAAGCCCTAAACCCCAAACCTCAGAACCTAAACCTTAAACCCTAAACCCTAAACCCTAATCCCTAAACCCAAAACCGTAATACCAAAACCCAAAAACCTAAACCCTAAACCCTAAACCCTAAACCCTAAATCCTAAGCCCTAAACACAAAACCCTAAACACTAAACCCAAAACCATAAAGCCTAAACCCCAAACCCAAAATCCCAAACCTTAAACCCAAAACCATAAACCCTAATCCCTAAACCCTAAACCCTAAACCCTAAACCTCAAACCCGTAACCCAAAACCTTAAAATCTAAAAAAACCCAAAACCCAAAACCCTAAACCCTAAACCCTAACAGAAAACCCTAAAGACTAAACCCAAAACTCTAAAACCCTATCCCTAAACCCTAAACCTTCAACACTAAAATCTAAATCCTAAACCTTAAACCTTAAACCTTAAACCCTAAACCCTAAACCTTAAAACCTAAACCCTAAACCCTAAACCCTAAACCTTAAACCCTAAATCCTACACCCAATACCCAAAACCCTATACCCTAAAACCCTAAAACCTAAACCCTAAGCCCTAAACCCAAAACCATAAACATTAAACCCTAAAACTTAAAACCTAAAACCCTAATACCTAAACCCTAAACCCTAAAACCAGACACCCTAAACCATAAACCCGAAACCCTAAAACAAAAACCCAAAAACCTGACCCTAAACCCTAAACCCTAAATCATAAGCACTAAACCCTAAACCATAAAGCCTAAACCCTAAACCCTAAACCCAAAACACTAAACCCAAATCCCTAAACCCTAAACCCTAAACCCTAAACCCTAAACCCTAAACCCTAAACCCTAAACCCTAAACCCCAAACCTTGAAACCCTAATCCCTAAACACTAAACCCTCTAAC